>NC_061833.1:20991282-21013782 GCF_019202785.1 Penaeus chinensis | reverse complement strand
CTAAGCTTAACCAGTCATCAGCTATCAAGTACTTTGTGTAGGGAATAGTGAACTCCTCACCCAAAGAAAAGAAAAAAGAAAGGTATTTCCTTGAAGTTTCCCATGGCAAACATATAAAAAGAAAACTAAAATATATAATTACAGAAAAAAGATCAAAAGATCCCTCACACAGCAGTGCTGATAACTATGTAATCAAACGAAGGCTTAAAATGAGACACCAAAGACCACTCAGTCTATTAGTAATCAACGTGTACCTCTGACTTGCTGTTCGAGCGACATTATAACATCTACGGCCATGTTGAGAATACCAAGCTTAGTTTGGGGCTTGTCAGTTTTCAGATGTGTCATGCACATCCTCCCCAGTTCCTTGAGAGCGTCGTTTATGTCACGGATTCTGATCCTGGGGGATGAAACAACGGGTGATGGCGTGTTAGTGCTTATTAGTTAGTGGGTGGATAAGGATCCCAAGCTGGGTTGATCTCTTCCCTACCCTACCCTCAGCCTCAACTGCCCATTCAGCACCATTGAGAATTAATCCCAACTAACTTTGACCACTTTCTCTTGTTGAAGAGCAAATTAGCATGGCAGTTATGGTGGTGGGGTCAGGAGGGGTGAGGGAGGGTGAAGGCAGTGTTAGCCCCAGAGGTGGGATCAGCTTGTGAGGCTTACCTCTAACCTGCTGCTCCAGGGTGGTGATCACCTCCACCGCCATGTGCAAAATGTTTAGCTTGGTCTGCGCCTTATCATTCTTACAATGGATCATACACATACGACCTAATTCCTTAAATGCTTCATTTATATCACGAACTCGTATTCTGAAAGGCAAAACCGTAAATGTCATCATCATTGATTACCAGAGGGATTTCATATGTGAAAAGTGCCGTTGCTGCACTGATGAAATGGTGAAGCGCGTAAAGAGTTCAGAATACAACTTGCATGAAGTGAAAGAGCAGCCCCTTCATATCTGGGTTATTTGGTAGTAACAATTAATGAGCACATTTACGGTTTCCAAGCCTACTCTAGATAACATCTAAGTAGTAGAATGCCTCCTTAACTAAAATATAAGGACATAAATCTGTAAGCGAAATATTTATATTAATGAAGAAACACACAGTCATCTGTACGTAAAAAAAATAGGACGTAAACACCCAATATGAAGGGGAAATTATGCAAAATAAGCAGAAGCCAAGAAATAAAAATTAAAAGAACTACTATAACTTACATTACTATCACTGGATCAACAAAATGTACATAAAAAGAAATACAGGAATTATTTGTAAAAAGTAATGTGCATCACTGACATTTAATGCAAAACTCTAGTCATTTGACATTTTTTAAAAGTTTCTTTGAAAAATTATAATTAAAAAATAAGTCATATAAAAAAACTAGTCAGCTTTCATTCACTCAATCTCTTTTGAAGTCAACAACCATGCAAATCACTCAGAATTACAATAAAATATTATGCCAATACACATTTATAATGCTATAAAAGTCCTATGAACTTGACTTCAAAAAATGTGTGTATATATATATAAAACAATCTGAAAAATCCTTTTTAAATTTTCTTCCTTCTTTGGGTAACAAGTACCTAAAAAGCTACTACTACCTCTGACACATATAATCAATATTTTCACAGAAGGCTGATCAGAGGTAGTGCTGCACAAAGCAACACACTTGAAGAAAAGCATTTCAACACCTACAGCTTTATCAAGAAATTAAAATATAAATAAATCAATTGATTCACTAACTAAAAGAAAAAAAATTACCCACCTTTCCCTGGCATTATTAGCTTGACGTCGTTCCTTCTCCCTCAGTGCTTTAGTCTCTGGATCTGTACATTCCTCATCCTCCGTGCTGGAACCAGAACTATTGACCATTAATAATATTAGTTTACATCAAATCTTGAAAGAAAGAAAACTTATTTTCTTAACATCATGTTATCAACTTTGACCACTTCTTAAATATTTTGAATTTGGACGATCATTGCAATTAAACCATTTCATTATTTCAAATGCTAACTATGGCAATTATGCTACAATCTAAGTTATCTCATACTAACGTAAGTGCTCCCTCAAAGTGTTAGTATGCCTACTAGATAATGAACTTCAATTATGAATTTCATTATCATTTTTGATAATGTAGTCCCCATCACCACCCACAGACATGTAATTCTTTGACATAACTCTTTTTCTGATTCTACATTTTATGATTTTCTTTAAAATAGGAGTCTCTCATGCTAAACCAATACACTCGACTCACTGCAGAGCCGAAGTCGGAAGTCCAAGCAGGGGTGGGCCATGTGGTTTCAGAGGGTGAGGCAAGCTGGACTGGGATAGACTAAAAAGGGAAATGTTTCAGTGTAACAAAACATTTTTCTCTCTTTTAGAATTCAATTATATCAGACATTGCATGAAAGTAATGCATATTTTCTTTACATGCAATTTCAAAAGAAGCATTTTCTGCTATTACTACAATAAAGGGGCATGAAAACATCTGTCTTTGCAAAGGCCCAGCACTGCTCGACATCATGTAATGGTAATGAGCAGAGCAACTACAAAATGGCATGTGATGTTGGATGTGTACAAACTTAGCTCAACAGTCACACAAAATACCATATGAGGGCAAGATAAGATGTAGGGCAATAGTGGGAAGAAGGGAAGGCATAAAAGGAAGGGCAAGAGAAAGAGAAACAGATTAACCACAAATGATATTTCAGTACTATACGACTTAGTTTGTGTCCAACTCAACACGTACGAACAAAAATGTCAGTACCTGCGAGAGCGTTTGCCTCCTTTGGCTCCTGCAGGCATAGAACCTGCTACTGTAGTGGTGGGTAAATGGGAGCTGGTGAGGTCCTCTGATTTTATCTCCACTTTCTCCTTCACATCTAAGCCTGAGAGGAAATTCGAAAAAGGATTAGGATATACATTTAATTTGATGAAGCACAACTTTCAAACAGGAAGTCTTGATAATAATCTCTTCATAAAAGGAAAAACCTGTAACACAAGACCAACTCAACCACAAAGAATGCATACCTGGTACACCTAGGGCCTTCAGATCTTGCGAGTGTGATCCCAAGGATGTGAAGGTAGAGTTAGGTGGCCCCCCCAAGTGTGAATCCAAGGCTGAAGGGTAGGGAGGAAGAGAACCCCCATGTGTTGGGGGGCCTAAGTGTGAACCAGCACCTGGCACACCTCCTGAGGTTTCTGCATGGCGCTGTAGGACATTGACAGCATCCTCCAGTCGTTCATCTATCCTTGACCCCTAATTTGGTAGAAAGATTAACAATTAAGATATCTGTATCCCTGATAAAGGTTGACGTAGGCAAGAGGGGAAGGAAAGAGCAAAGATGAAAAAAAAGAAAGAAAAAAAAAAAAAAAAACAGTGCACAGAAAAATTACTGAAGTAATATCTTTTAGTTCTTATTTTGAATCTGTCTTTCCTAAATGCAACCAAATCAATAACCTCATTCAGTTCAGTCAAGAACAACATCAGGAATATTGATATATCTAAAGCAATAGCCTTGACAGTTGCAGTAAAAAAAATATTGTATGATAAGCAGGAGTGAGCTAAAGGGAGAAATACCTGTTTTCTATCCTAATCTGCATAAAACACATGTAACTACAAATATAAATACCTATACCAACATAAATCTCATTGCAATACACATATACAAATACTCAGTAATTCCTTGCCTTTGGGTAGCTGTGAACATATACATTGTAAGAGAAAAATATTTTCATCTCTGTACATCAATATGCACATACATAAGAATGTGGATGCTTGTAAGTAGACCAGTAAGAGAAAGCGCAATAACATATCATATCATATACAAAGACACTGAGTTAAATAAAATTTGCATTGCAGATTATTAACACAAGATTAACACCAACGGCATAATATGTAAGCCATTCCTGCTTATCACACAAACTCACATAAATCAAAGCAGAAGTGAGAGTGCGTCATTTACCTCAATACCGTGATCTCGAAGGTAGTCGATTGCTGATTCTAAGTTCTCCTCTGGCATACGTGGCTACAGTGCAACAAAGAAGAAAAGAAGAAAAAAAATGTAAAACAACCATGCAAACTTAAGTGAAAAAGGTGAACTAGAAACATGCATACAGTATGTGGTGCAGATTTTTACAGACTAGTCAAATTGTTCATGCTATGTCAGTAAACAAGACAACATGCAGTGTTGTCATAAGGAGTGAAAAAAAAGAAAAAAAAAAAAAAGTACTGAATAAACTACTAGACTTTTTTTTTTTTTACTCTAATGTACTACTTTTTCCCATTCCAAAACGTAAAAAAAAAAAAGTTAGAAAAACTTTGTCTTTCCTTATGAGTGATTCACATGACACCTAATTCTCAAACAAGGAGCCAGGAAAGTGGACCAGTAAATCTTTCTCATACTGATTAACCCTATTACCAGTAACCCAAGATCATCTAAAATGTAAAAATAAAAATAAAATGAAGTAAATAATAATTCACCTACAACTACATTCCATCACTTTATGCATGACACTCACTTCTAAGATACATGATACAGATAAAAGGACAAAAGATTAACAATGGGTCCTCTCTCTTGTATTACACATAACCCAGAGAACAGGTTGTAAACTCTAGAGCTAGAGAGACTACAGTCATGCAAGTAAGATCTAATCAAGGGTGGGATGCTGGCAAGCTTGGTGCGCCTGTTGCAAAATATGCTATTAATCGAAAACACTGACAATGTGGCACAGCAGTGTTTTCAAAACAGTACTGCTCCTAATTATCCGATGCACAAGACCAAAAACTGCCATGTTAATATATTGGTGGCAAAATACAAGTCTGGGAATGGAAGCTTACCATGGGAAGGGAACGTTCATAGTGAGGTGAGGTGGGTGTATGGGGCTGTGGCCACTGTTGTTGGGCCCCACTAGGTGCCCCAGAGGTGAGAGGGGGCGGGGAGGTTGCTGATACTGGGGTGCCAGGATTACTGCTGTAGCTGCTCGGCGTCTGCTCTCCAGGGTAAATCTAACGGGCATAATATTCCATCATGATGATAAAGCTCTCACTGATTTTTGTAACCTCCCCAAAAAATTATTAATTTCATTTATCAACATCAATATCATGTGAAAACAGTATTTACATGATATCAGATTAAAGTGTTCTGAAACTCGATACTAGACCTCAGCCAGAATATAATGACAGTTCACATATGACAAGATAACAAAGAACGAAATATGTATGATTTTGTTTTCTTCATCTGCTACCTTTGTTTTCCCCTAAAAAGATCCTAACAGGAATGGGTGGAAAGGAGTACAGGCATGACTTTATTTCTAATCATTCACTGTAAACGTCAATGCTTGGTAGATTACAATCATATACATGACATTCCTGCCTATTTATTTACAAGCCAATGTGTTGTGAATTTGTGCAGTTGTGCTTGAGCAAATAAAACAGTGCATCAGCTGTATAAACTTCAAACAATGACCACGCAGGTACTCACTGAGGACATCGCTTTGCCAATTGAATCTGCTGAGTTGCCTGTTGCTGTGGCCTGGGTGTGGTTAGGCACAGGGGAGTGTGTGTAAAGGGGGGAGGAGGTTGCCACAGAGCCACCACCAGTTGTGCTACTCGCACCAGGACCACGGAATGAAGACATGGGTGGCAATCCAGATGCCATGTGATCATAACCCTGAAAAACAAATGTTTATTACATAATGCCCTAGTGTAGTTAAAAACTGTTAATTAGCAACCTTGCTAGAGATGATAAAACATTAGTTTCTTTTTCTAATACTAAAAATACTCACAAATGCATTTGTCTGATAGCTCTTTTTCTTAGGTCAAACACACTGCCAACTTACCATAGGTTCTTGTAGGTGTGATGGCATGTAGTGTGGCTGGGTGAGGTGCGAGGTAGGACCCATCATGGACGGTGCTGTGTATGGGTAACTTGCCACAGCTCCAGCGGCTGCGGCTGCGGCTGCGGCTGCTCCAGTGCCGCCACCGCCTGTTGCCCCCCACACGTCACTTCCTCCACTCTCTAAAATGTGAACATGTGTTACAACCATCTTCAGATTTAAACTGATAATATAATAGAAAACACAGAAAATAAAAAACATAAAATTTATAAAGAACCCAAAGTACCCTCTGTATATACTACATTCAAACAAACAATGCAGAAAAATAATGCAACACATATACTTGCCCATAAAGTATGATTCCCCATAGAGCCCTCCTGGCTTTGGTGATGTGTACCGCGGAGAATCCTGGTTGAAGTCATCCGAGCCATACTGGAAAGAAAAAGCAGTGAAATCAGTATATTACATCATAAACATCTGCCATATAATCATTATTTCCTAAACTTCTCCCCCTTATGTATATGATTTCAAATAGTGTGTGGGTGGGGGTGGGGTGCATATACATACGAACATACATACAAACATTCATATATGTGTGTGTGTGTGTGTGTGTGTGTGTGTGTGTGTGTGTGTGTGTGTGTGTGTGTGTGTGTGTGTGTGTGTGTGTGTGTGTGTGTGTGTGTGAGTATGTGTGTGTGAGTATGTGTGTGTGTGTGTGTGTGTGTGTGTGTGAGTATGTGTGTGTGTGTGTGTGAGTGAGTATGTGTGTGCATATTTGTGTGTGTATGTGTGTATGTATTTCTGTATATATAAATGTGTATGTGTGTATGTATTTCTGTATATATAAATGTGTGTGTGTGTGTGTGTGTGTGTGTGTGTGTGTGTGTGTGTGTGTGTGTGTGTGTGTGTGTGTGTGTGTGTGCGTGTGCGTGTGCGTGTGCGTGTGCGTGTGCGTGTGCGTGTGCGTGTGCGTGTGCGTGTGCGTGTGCGTGTGCGTGTGCGTGTGCGTGCGTGTGCGCGGGTGGGCATGTGTAGATGCTCACGCGTATGAATAGTGTGAAAAAATTGCCTGAGGATGGATGCAACTTGAAGATGATCTTACATACAGCCTGATTGGGTTAGCTTCCACTTCACCAAGAGTTACTTGCATCAATATGCATTTCTATCCAGTCACCGCTTAAGGCCCGCAACCGCACTTCAACACTATTGTGTGCGAAGCCGAAACCAGCTCCCGTCAGTCAGCACGCGAGCCAGATAATATGGTGAAGCTCAAGTATAACCCGAACAGTGGTGGGGGTCTCCTTCATGCCAGGAAGGTAATATCGGGTAATATCACTTATCGTGTCGGTGGGCCAGCAAACCCAATAATGTAGCCCGGGCGGCCGCCAACGCCTCATCCAATAATGGGTAGCCTATTGCCCCCTCCCCTCCCCCTCGTTCCTCTCTCCCCAACGCCCTCCCCTCTCTTCCCTGCCCCTTCAACATTACCGTGTTCCCCTGCCTGGCTGCTCCTCCTCCTCCTCCTCCTCCTCTCCAGCGCCGCTCACCACCACTACACGAGAACAAGTTATGACCAATATCTACATACGCAGCCCAACAATAACTCAACCATTACGCAATATTCAAAAATCTTTCCGTTGGCACTTCGCGACTCGCACCGGCGACCCACTGGCTGGCGGAAGGAGACTTCGGGGAAATGTACGGTAAAACTATAATGCTCTTCGTTGAAAATGAAGGGGGCTGTTCACATCATCTGAGACGCCGAGTGGTTGATCCGAGTGTTGGAGCGAGAGGTAACTCGGGCGAGGGAAGGAAATGGCTTTGTCTGGTAAATAATGGCGGAGAACCTTCTATTCCCCCTAAACCGAGCCCTTCCCCCAAAGTCTCCCCTCACTTAACTCGCTCACAGACCATCACGATCACTCATTCTCTCTCATTCTCTCTCTCTCTCTCTCTCTCTCTCTCTCTCTCTCTCTCTCTCTCTCTCTCTCTCTCTCTCTCTCTCTCTCTCTCTCTCTCTCTCTCTCTCTCTCTCTCTTCTCTCCACAAGTAGGATAGTCACCTACTTTCGTGAAAGGCTTAAGCATCCCTGCGAATAACAGCTGAGCAACGCAGCGCAACATGAACTCCGGAGACAAGAGTTCTTGGGTACTGTCAGAGCGCTTAAAAGAATGACAGAGAAGCGCAAGGAAGGGAATAAGTTAATGGAGGAGGAGCAGAAGGAGGAAGATGCAGTGTCGCTGAAGAAGGTTACTAAACCGGGATCTTTCAAAAAAGAAAGGGAAGAGAAGGAGAGAAAGAAAAAAGCCGGGTGATTAAAAATCTCTTAACCCGACATGATACATTCGACATTCTCACGCCCCGAGGAACCCAATGGAAGCTGGGCGGCGTGACCTAACACAGCGTGGGCGTCTCTCCACAACAATGCTGTCCTGTAATTGATAAAGGAAGGAAAAAGTCTTGATGGCGCACCCGGGGGCCCAACGCCGTGCCATCGCCGACGAAACAAAACGAAAGTGTCCGAAACCCAAGTGTGGGGAGTTTAATATGAGACTTATTGAAGCTATAAACTCGGAGTAAATAATAAATGGACACTCATAAAGCTAGGAAGTGCCACGCCGGACATCAAGATGGGAACCAAAGAGGCGTAACCCCGTCTGTCGGTTAGGCTCATCTTCGCTACACAAAACAACGTCAACCTGTTCCTTATCCTCGTCGTTGGCACTCTATGGCTTTTCATTAAGTTGAGAAGATAATTTCGCGTTGCTGAATATGAAGAGTGCACTCAAGAAAATTACTTAATACGAGCGATAAATGGGTGGGTGTAAACATCGGCGCGGCGGTAAATACACGAATTAGTCTCCGTCAAAACTGTTGGGAAGGAGGAATTTTATGTCGGCATCTTGTCCACAGGTACACTTCTCACTGCTCTCCCGGCTGCGGAATAAGCTGACATCCCTGCGTAGGGAAGTAAGCAACTGTGGCGCAGGAGACAGTTCGAGAAATTATCCCCGGGCGTTATCCGGGGATCGCGTAGGAGCAGCGGATCGTCCTTAGCTGTGCGGCGATGCGCTCGCCAACACACCGCAACCTCCACCTCCACCTCCACCTCCTCCTCCTCCTTAACAAAAATGTATTTCAAATTGCAAAAGAAACCCGGGAACTTTACGAGAGTCGGGTTTCATAAAGAGATGGAGCAGCCGTATTCCCGCCGACGTGCTCTTCTTCCAGGGTAATAACCCGCGAATATCTGATGTGTGCTGCACCCTCGCACCCATCACGCCGTGTCCTACCTCACCCTTACTCCGCACTGTGTTGTTTCATCTGACACCCTATTTAGAGCCACTGCAAGGGCTGGTGCACCCTCACAGCGTAAGGGTATCATGCTACCCTGACACTGGCATGATGTCGACATGTGACCTTTCATATCAGACAAAGAGTTTGTTTAATGTATGTCGTCAACTAGCTTGACCAAGCACCCATACACTCTTAATGGCTTCTTCTGTCTTGACATTTACATCATACACGTCCCGCCTGACGTGAGGCTGAGACACATCTCGGAACTCTTGAGGGCCGAGGCGACCCCCTCAGCTGGGACGTGATAAAAACACGTTTCTCTCTCCCGCTCGCACTAATTCAAGCAAATTACCTAAATAGACCGATAAAAAGGGTTGCCCAAGAGCGTCCTGTCACACGGGGATAAAACTCCCACCCAATCGTCGCGCCTTTGTCGAGGGCGGGGCGGCTCGCTGGGGAGAATATGACATTTCGTCTCCCTTGAGAGTACTCGTGCATCATTGATAGACTCAGATTGAAGTACACTTCTCTTTCGACGACTCCGTTGGCTATGATTTGGCTCGCCTTAATACACCCCCCCCCCTCTCTCTCTCCCTCTCTCTCCCCCTCTCTCTCCCTCTCTCCCCCTCTCTCTCCCTTTCTCTCTCTCCCTCTCTCTCTCCCTCTCTCTCCCTTTCTCTCTTCCTTCCATTACAACCAGGAAAACGAGACCAACACTGAAAACAGGGAGGATGTTCAACTCGCTCATTTTATCAAATCTGTCCTAAATATCTTCATGAATGCTCGAATACAGACTATGATATCCGACGCTTCTTAACCTTTATCGATGAGAATTTTGAAAAGCTACGAGATGAAATCGAAATGTCAACGGGAATACGTTATTGGCGGCTGGAGCAGAGGAAGAACACCTTCACACATAATTTACGGGTCTCCATGAATACCTCAACTCGGCACCTGGACGCACCTGCGGGTATTACTCACGATTAACTAACAATGAAGAGGTAAATCACGTCCTCATTTTCGTGTCCATATTACTGTTCTTGCTGGATTTAAAAAAACAAAAAGAGTTTGAAATCAATAACATAAGACTGGTTGATTTAACCAGAAGGCTGAAGCAGGATGAAAGGATGCGAGAACCTTCCATACAAAAAACGCACGTCACCCTAAGGACGGCCTGCAACGGCAAAAGTGTGAGGGCGGCATTAGCGCGCCCTCGGCGAGGCCCTCTCTTCTAGGGAGCCCCCGTAACAACCTAGTTTCTGCCGCCGCCGGACGCTGGGGATAAAAAGCGCAATATGAGGGCGTCCACGTCCACCATGTCCAGGCTGGGGTCATCATAAAATCATCAGAGACCTCCTTCGCCCCCAGCCGGGAGGGACCTGCCTGGAGGGACCTGCCTCGGCCACGAAGGAGGGCTGCGGAAGGGACGCGGCCGCCGCCACCACGACGGCGGCAGCGAGGGGGCGGGGGAGCGGAGGAGCCGCAAGTCAGGAGAGAGGTGTGTGTGTATGAGAGAGAGAGAGAGAGAGAGAGAGAGAGAGAGAGAGAGAGAGAGAGAGAGAGAGAGAGAGAGAGAGAGAGAGAGAGGAGAGTAGAAGATGAGAGAAGATGAAAGAAGATGAACGAGAGAGGGGGGAGAGAAGGAGAGGAGAGAAGTGAGAGAGAGAGAGAGAGAGAGAGAGAGAGAGAGAGAGAGAGAGAGAGAGAGAGAGAGAGAGAGAGAGAGAGAGAGAGAGAGGGGAGAGAGATGGGGTGGAGAAGGAGAGGAAGAGGAGAGAGGCGGGCAGGGAGGAAGGGAGGGAGGGAGGGAGGGAGGGAGGGAGGGAGGGAGGGAGGGAGGGAGGGAGGGAGGGAGGGAGGGAGGGAGGGAAGGGAGGGAAGGGAGGGGATTGGTGAGGGTGAGGGAGGGAGGAAGGGAGGGAGGAAGGGAGAGAGAGAGAGAGAGAGAGAGAGAGAGAGAGAGAGAGAGAGAGAGAGAGAGAGAGAGAGAGAGAGAGAGAGAGAGAGAGAGCGAGAGAGCGAGAGAGAGAGAGAGAGAGAGAGAGAGAGAGAGAGAGAGAGAGAGAGAGAGAGAGAGAGAGAGAGAGAGAGAGAGAGAGAGAGAGAGCGAGAGAGAGAGAGAGAGCGAGAGAGAGGAGAATGAATAGGGAGAGGAGAGGAGAAATAGAGGGTAGAGAGGAGAAAAGGTAAGGTGAAGAGAGGAGAGGGGAGGAGAGGAGAAAGAGAGAATTGCTCTATAAAACTGTAAAACCATCGAGGTTTTATACATGATATCATGGGGTACGAGCGCTGTCTGGTGTCAGGAAAGCGGAGTTTCAGCAGTGTTGGCAGCCAGTTCGGGCGTAGGCACTGGTGGCAGCGCGAGGGTAAATGGTGGCAGGGCGCGCGCGCGGGCGAGCGATGGGCCGGGGGCGCAGCGCTAACTCAGCTAACAGCGCGGGTGCCAAGGGAGCGCGCCACAACGCTTCAAAGGGCGCCGCCCTCCCAGTAATTTCCATATCGTTCTTTGTGTGGCGGCGGTGCGGGGTTGGTGCACCCCACTGCCGTGCTACACCAAGCACGGGAACACCTGCACCATGCCAAACACGTAGCCCATACCTATCGCCGCAAGCATGCTCACCCACTCCGCACCATGTCAAAAAAGTGTCCCAAATCCTTGATAATGTTCCACTGTGGTGGCAACAACTATTACCACTTGAAATCGTGGAGTGAATACCGGCACTGGCTATATCCCATCGAAAGAACCACAGAGGCCAATCAATAAGATAAGGTCTCCGCCGCCGTTTCTTCAACCTTTGCATGATCGGGTCCTGATCCTAATCAGGTGATGGCGTCAGAGCGGATTCTACTGTGGCCAGCATTTAAACGCCTTTAAAAGAATGGCAAACAATTCACACGGATTGCAGCGCTGCGATTTCTACACTGAGATAGCATGTGACAATACAAAAGAGACGAAGACACATGCATTACATTATCTAGTACTTCCAAGAAAAGAAAATTATGACATCCGCCTTAAAGTTGCTTTTTGACTGACAAAGCGGCTATTTCATGTGCCGTCCTCCGGGGGGACGAGCGACCCCATTCCTCCACGGCCACCATTTTTGTAGATGTAACCGATGCATCATAATCAGCATGCCTTCGAAGGGACGAACAGACTGTGACGTTGGGCGCCGCTAAATTTCCTTGTTCGCTCGGCTGCTCTTGGCCCCATTGTTCTCAGAACGCTGGCCTCCCCTTCTGCGACCGTCCTTGCTGAAAACCGCCATGCTAAATCATGAACGCCACAATTACTTCTCTATTTCTGATTTGTTCTCATCATTTCTCCTATTTTTAAAAACACCCAAAAGACCTTCCGAAACGAGATCCGACGGCCTCGAGACAGGCAGCCGCGAGTAGTAGGTTAGCAGCGGCGCGGCGGCCAAAGGCGAGCCAGTAAGCCGATGCAGCGTGTGACGAAGGAAGGGAAAAATAGCCGAAGTAAGATAGGATGCGGTGAGCGGGAGGGGTGTATGGGGGGGGGGGGAGGGGCGCAGTGAGGAGGAGCTCCGAGCGTCCCCATCCCGGCCCAGCATCCCAAATATCGGGGATCTGTGCCATATTTCCAAGTCGTTCTTTTATTCATTGCCATCGACCCGAGTGACCAGGGGCTGCCTGCCTCGGGTAAAATGAAACAGGAAAACACAGTCGAGAACCGACTCTCGCCCACACCCAACTCTCTCCTCGTCTTCTCGTAACTTCTGGCTCGTTCCATGACTCGCATTCACCTACACAAAAGTCGGAGCCTCTATTCCTGGGTCAACCTTCCGACGTGTAAATCTGCAGTCTATTTTCACAATAGTATTTCCGGATTCAATATAATAATAAACTAGTCCCGAATAATTAATGCAGTGCAAGCCTATTTGCAACCATTAATCATTTTAATCATGACATAAATTCACTCTTCGGCTCCATCACTCGACCCACGGAAACACACATTTGCCCTTGCCCCTACCTATACTTACGGCTCAAACTCCCCTGCCTCTTTGCCTCCCCTCCCCTCACCCCTGGCCCCCTCCCCCCCACCCCTAGCCCCCTCCCCCCTCAGCCCCCACTCCCCACCCTCGGGCTTCCCCTTATCCACGCCTACTTTATCCCTCGACAGCTCGCCATATGTAAATCGGGTTCCGGGGGGTAGTGATGATATATGCAAAATCTCCTTGTCCAATACTCAGCAACTTGAGGCGCCCGATCCGTAAAATCGGGGCGGACATATCCAGCGTTATGGACCGGATTTGTAGCTGTCATGAGAGGGGCGGAAGGAGGCGGCGGGAGGGCAGTGCCGGGGTCACTACAAAACTGACTAGATTCTAAAATGGAACCCGGGAACTGTAAGTGTTTGTATATGTTAAAAAAACAAGCTAGGTTTGCAAATCCCTCCGACACGCACATGTCTGTGACCCAAGCACGACCATTGTGTTCCACAAAATTGTAGTCAGCTACTGTTTTTGCCTCTTGCAGCACGCTCGTTGTCTTAGCTAATCGGTGGCCAGATCTTGCCGACGACACACTTTCCTCCCTCCGCACAATATAGAAAAAATCCACCGCTTTTATCAACAATGACACATAAAACTGACCGTGATTGCACATCCGAGCCTATAGTTCGCGTGATCCTCGCCGGATTAAGAGGCGGAGGCAAAACAATGGCAAAAGGGAAGCGTCCCCGTTCCTGGCGCGAGGATAACCATCAGCTGTTACGATAACACTGAAAAATCATCGGCATTTCAATAACGACTACGATAAGGGCAGTGGCATCAGGCGGGGGACACTTCATACCCAACAAAGCTAAGAAACGCCATGGCATGAAGACAAGGGATAAGCTCTGCATATCCAAAGCTATTAGGATAATCCACGTATATCCAACAACTCTTGGCCCGAGGAGGAAACTTTAAAATACTGCAACAAAATTCTCTCGAGGGGGAAAAAAGAAATAGTAAAGAACGAGTCAAAGACAAATTGGGGGGAGAGAGGAAGACGCGTTGGCCAATAATGGAGCATGAATGAAAATGACACCCTAAAACACGTGAGGAATAAAAGAGGATAGTAGTGCAAGCCGCGATGAGAATGGATGCGACAACGAAGAGCAGACAGAGGGAGAGACTAAGGGATCGCATTCCACGAGGACCAGAAAGCTTAAGGACGAGCAACGGGAATGAGGCGAAGATGATGATGTCGAGGATGAATCAAAAAGACAAAGAGAAGAGGCCAAGAGGAGGAGCGGATGGGGAAATGAGGGAGTCTCTCTCACGAAGCGGAGGCAGGATCTCAAGGACGACCTCTGCTGGTGACGAGGATGAGGGAGGCAAAAGGAAGGAAGTCTACGAGGATAAGGAGCCCGGGAAGGATGAGCGAGGTGTTGGACTCCTGGGTGGGGAACACGAGTCATCCATTACTGAGTCGATAGTCCCGATATGTGGGGAGGTGAGGGGAGGGAGGAGGAGGGAAGGAGGGAGGGGGAGGGAGGGAGATGGGAAGGGAGGGCTGGTTTCCCCTCCGCCCCGCCTCCTCCCGCCTGCCGCCGCCAACTGGTGAGACTGCGAGCAGCGTCTTCGACATGCCCCGCGACACCCCGCTAACGTCCCCGGCTAATGGCACCCTGCCCGCCACCCTTTTACTCCGGCCCGCGCACAATTATCCAGCCATCTCTCCTTCGCCTTTGCCGACACCCCGAGGCCCACAGAAAAGCATAGATTTCGCCGTCGCAGATGTCACCATCGGCGGCGGATCCTCCTCCCTTTAATGCATCCTCCGGACGAGCGCGGGGGAGGCTCGCCTTTTAAAATCGGAACGCAATAATTCGAAAAAAAATAATATGCTCGAGCTAGACGTTTTCAATTTGACCAGAAATCGCGACGATGGATTTAAGATAGACGAAGCAGTTACTGAAGTATCTTCTTTCCTACTATAAAACCCCCGCTCTCGCGCCACTACACCCTCCGGCATTGGCAGCATGAACAGGCATTTCCTCTCTTAGACAGAAATTAATAGGAGACTACTGCTACTAGTTCTTGCCCGAAAAAAATTGAATATCAATTACATTGCAACAGATTTCAATACTCTCTCCATGAAAACTGTTGTCGGTGTCACGGGGAATATAAGTATCTGCAAAGCATAGTTGCATTACAGAAGAGTTGAGGTAACATCACCCTTTTAAGAGTATTCATGGCGGAGGAGAGCCAATACTAATGGATTCATACTGATGAAAGGAGGGAAGTGTGAGGGGAATGGTATCAGGGCATGATGCAAGGGTCAAGGAACCTACACACGCTCATTCATCTTCCAAGTGTGAAGTGGAAGTTACCACTTGTACTTAAATATTCCATGACTGCAACCACATAGTACTCAGCTTTGATTTAAAACATTTACATTGAGGTTAAAGATAAAAATACATACATGCTGTCCATGAAACTAGGGTAGTGTTATATCACGAAGGGAACGAGGCGGGGGGGGGGGGGGGGGGTGTATGCTAAATGTGCAGAGGGAGAAGAAACCATTTCCGATAACAGGTCATCAGCGGTACTCGTAAGCGTTCGTTGGGGTGGGGAGTCATGGGCGTCCGTCGCGCTGGAATGGGTCTCGCTGTCAGAAGCGCCGCCGTCCACCCCCTTGTGGTCTCATCTGGAATCCATCAGGGAGATCTCCCGCTCCCCTCACTCTCCCTTCCCTCTCTCCTTCTCTCTGATACCCTTCATCTCCTTCTCGTTCACACTTCCTTTCCCTTCCCTCTCTCCTTCCCTCTGATACCCTTCATCTCCTTCTCGTTCACACTTCCTTTCCCCCTTTTCTGAGCGCAGTCACCCCTTCGCAGCCGAGCGGCCCGACTCCGACTCCGACTAACTGTTAGCGAAAGCATTTCCTAGATTAAACGGTCCAAATCAGGAAAATCAGTCACGCTAGAAACGCTAGCAGGACAGGAAGGAAAATCTTGGAAAGTTACATCCCGTGTTAACAGACAAGCACACGAATATCATCACACGAGGAAAATTAATTCGGCAAAAAAGAAGAGAAAACAATAGATGCAAAAAAGTAATTCTCAGAATGAAGCGTGAGGCTGGGTGGCACGAGAGGGAGAGAATGAGGAAGGAGATGTTAGCGGCTGTGAGGGGGAAGGGAGGGAGGGAGGCCTTCAGGGGTCACGACCTGAGGAGCAATAAAAGTGTGACGGGCCCTCCCTCCCTCCGACGACAATCATCACCACGTGCCACACTCGCTACACACTACTACCACTACAAGCCATCACACTAACCCCTCGCCTCAAACCATCCCCTCGCCTCACGCTTACAGAGTCTTAAAGAAAGAGAAAAAATGTGGAGGGGGGCGAGTAATGAGGCAGAGAAGAACCCATAGTAGACAAAGGCCATCAGATCGAAAGACTATGCGAGAAGGAAAGCCAACCACGAGGAGAGGACGGGGTGGAGGGAAGGGGAGAGAGGAGGAGGAGGAGGGGAAGAAGAGAGGAGGGGCGGGGGAATCTCAATCTAGGTGGTGTTGTGTGAAACTGGAGCATCAGTCTGGTGCTTGATGCGTCGATGATGAGTGGTGATGAGTTACAAAGGCAGTGTCCCCCGGCAGCCAACATCCTGCCGCGCTAAGTAATGTGATGACGGGGGGGCAACGTGATCCTCGTCGGATAATTATAAACAATTAGTGTGTGAGCGGTTCCCCGCCGAGGATGTGGTGCATCAAGTGACCCCGCCGACTACCCTTCGTTTTATCATTTGCCGAGAAACATAACCGCTTACTCCGTCACCCTAAACGATAAGGTTTCAGCCGACACAATCATGGCCGATGCCCCGTAACCGATGCCACCCACAAATGCCTACAACCTCTCCCTCTTTATGCCCCCCCCCACCCCTCTCTCTCTCTCTCTCTCTCTCTCTCTCTCTCTCTCTCTCTCTCTCTCTCTCTCTCTCTCTCTCTCTCTCTCTCTCTCTCTCTCTCTCTCTCTCTCTCTCTCTCTCTCTCTGAATGTATGTAAGTATTTATTTATATCTCTGTATATATATGTATATATGTATATATGTATATGTGTGTGTGTGTGTGTATGAAAAGGAAAACAGCAACAATAAGAAATTAAAATAGACCATTTTTCATTTCTTATTGTGGCTGTGTTCTGTTTCACCTTTGTGTACACGTTACTGTACTTGTGTTCGTATGTATGTATGTATGTATGTATGTATGTATGTATGTATGTATGTATGTATGTATGTATGTATGTATGTATGTATGTATGCATGCATGTATGTATCATTCTCCCCCCCCCCCCCCTCTCTCCCCTCGGCCGATCACCGCCGGAAGCTCAGGCCGCCCACACTGACATCTACACCCACCGACACCACATTCGGTTAGCATATTTAACAAAAGCTGCCAATACCAACACCTACTACATCTACTGCGACTGTTATCGGCTTTACTTCCATACGTGGATCGGAGGCATCGGGGAGAAGGCGCTGTTGACTCCCGCCCTCTCTAGGCAGCCAGGTGGTGTCAACACGAAACAAGGGTCAATTTTAGTTTCGTTCAGATTTCGCTTCACAAATCGCCTTGGTATTAGTGATGAGACAATACATGATACCTCATGAATCTTGTGCAATATTAAGAGAAAGAGAAAACAAAACATAAATACCCGAGTTCTTGATAAACCCCCAGTAAAAGGGCCTCTCGGGATGAACCAGAAGAAATCAAGCCTGGTGTCAGTTGCGCATGAAGACAGACCAAGATACCCGAGAGGCTTGTCAGGTAGATGTTTCCTGTCACGCTCGCCGGCCTTCCTTTGCGTCGCTCTCGTGGATCCCCAGGTTAACTCAGGCACGCTGGTCTCCATGTTCTTGGGATTCGTGCCGCAATCACGTACGTTAAAGAGTTTCTTGCTCCCCGGCTCGAGAGTCTTGTATAAAATAAAAATAAACAACGACCAATGGGAGAGTTATAACACAAGCATCATGTCCAGCGCGCCCTAACAGAAGAGCGAGGGAATCGGCACATCTCAGGCCGGCCGTTATGAAAACAAAACATCGTATGTTGTCCCCTGTTTAGTGCGACGACGGCGGGCGGCGCGGCACAAGCAGCCGGTCAAGACGCCACCATATTGCTCTCGTCCCGCAGATATATCTTGAGACGATGCTGGTCTTCCTTCTCACTTACTGATGCCAAATGTATAGAGGAAACAATCACAGCTTCCCGATAACGCCCTAGGCAGCAACTTATGGCACCGTGGTTCATGCAGAACATCTGCAATACGCAGACGAGGTAGGAGGAGGAGGAGGAAGAAGAAGAAGAAGAAGAAGAGGACGATGAAGAAGAAAAGGAGACTAACAGAGGAAAAGAAATTAACAAGGAATTTGAGTGGATGCAACGAGGAAGAGCTGGATGCGACGGTCGCAAAATATTATCAGAAAGAAGGATAAACGACACTTACACGGGACGGGAACAGATAGCATAAAGACGCCGATAGCTGATTTGCTGCGAAAATGATACAAGGCTCACGAAAACACTCCATCAACTTTACAGGCATGTATGGCACTCCGATACTTGTCGATACGAGACATATTAGGCGCTCTAATCAGGATACTAACGAACAAGGCACGCTCTACGACTGACTGACATATGAAGTGTGACAGGTGGTCGGCGCTCACTCGCGCGCTCCCCTCCTTTCCCCAACCTAATACCTGATCAACACCTTGACCGAATTGACAGCTGGCTCCCTGTCATCATGGGAGGCTCCAAGTACACAGGTCTCTTTTTGACGGGTGTGAGTTGCTCGCGTCATCCCACGGAGACAGGTGTCAGTGACACTTCTTGAGTATGCGAAAGCGAGATTAAGTACTCAGAATACGCTCATTCGGACATGTGTTGCGGTCTTTAAGTGCTAATGGGACCGGAAGTCGTCTGACCTGAGGACCAGACCTGTGGTCATGAACACAGGCGCGTGCCACAGGTCCGACCGCACGCCCAACATGCACGAACACTAACACCACAGCTATTTGTACACTTCGCGAATGAAGCTGACACTGTCTCTCCAGTTACGATTTCCATCTTTGCTTTCACCTAGCTTGGCGAAGATACATGGCTGAGACACTTACCCCAAGAGGCTTGTGCGGGGGCATGTAGACGAACGGAGGCTTGTAGTAAGGGTACGTGCAGAACATGATGTTCCAATTTCCGCTCGTTGCCCGATACTTCACAAGGCTTCTCACAACATGTCACACAACTACACTAGGCGACGCTCACTGATCGGCGATAAGCTTCCGTAAGAGCGCAATTTTTATTATGAACACATCTCGGGGTGGCTTTGCGACCGCATAAATCCAGGGCGGAAGGTCGTAGCAGCGTGAGGGGAAACAGTAGGGCCTCTCTTCGCCGCCACAACTTGAGAGTGATGTTCGCATACGGAGGAGATAACCCTCGCTCATCTCGTGGCGGGCGTGAGGGGCGGGGGATCCTCGCGCCCCAGCCCACCGATTGGTCCGCCACGTCCCTGGCCCCGCCCACTTTATCACGAAACGTGCTCGCCACACAATGCTCTTCCATTAACACGCCCTTTGTCAACACTGAAGAGAGCTTCGAGGGGATGTAATGAATCGCAATTTTCTCGCCGATATCGCCGACGAGGCTGATCTCGAGGGGCTCGCCTTCACGGCGGCACGGAAGGCGTGGCAGTCGTCGCCCCTCCGCCACCGCCGGAGGTCGAGGGGAAGTGCAACAGCCGGTTGGTTCCATCACCGAAAATGGGAAACCTGACATTCACACCAATTTTTGTGTCGACATTTAGCAGCGCGGGGGAAGATTTGATTAGCAACTACTACTACTCGGCCTAAGTGTGTAAAAAGGGTCTCGATACAAGTCTGTGGATAAGGGTAAAAGCTTTCCACTCCTTAACTCCGGTCCCTCTCCCTCCCCCCCTCCCCCTGCCCCAGCCCTTCTTGCTTTCCTCCCCCCCCCTCCGCACCCCTCCCCCTCCCAGCGACGCCTCCCCAGATCCACTCCTCCTACCCAAAAAACGACGCCGGATCCCTCCCAAGTCATAATCACGATGCCAAAACCGCTTCGTCCCCACGTGTACTTATTCACACAACAACAAAATCAACACCATGTCTTAGCAAAGAAAATCTTACTGCTCCGAACAAAGACTCCCAAACAAGGACCCGACCGTTTATAATTTTAGAAGACAATAAAGAGATAATCATACGTGACTTATTTACCGGTCCCGTACTCACTACCTCGCACGTGCTTTGCCCTAGGATCGTGGTCCTTACCTGGAAAGAGAAAGAAGAGAATATCAGTAACAAAGCAATAAATATCAGTATAAGTAAAAAATAACTAATACAATACACAGACATCCCTACATAAAGGTAACTTATGTAAACAAAAAGGATGACTTCAAAATCAAATACGTTGTTCAGGATAAGCGTGTATAATCATATAAGGGCAGTGTACATTAATATGCCATGCGAAATCACGCTAATAGTACTCAAAATCTCCCCGGAAAAATGCTTTTCACAGAAACATTTTCCAAATTCGTAAAAAACGCAGATAAATATACGAATAAACAACATTCCCAAAATCACTTAGTCCGTTGCCGCATGTAATAAAAATAATTCTACGAACGGAGGAGGGGGAACTGGAACGAAAACAATTTTAAAAAGGCGGCCTTCGCTCCCTTGTCCATGAACTCGTAAAGTGTGAAAATAAATAAATAAATAAAAAAAGGATTATCGCAAGCCATATATGTGGATATCACGCCTCTAAAACACCGAATCCGCATTCTAACCCACAACTGCGCTTTTTAAAACTCGCAAACGCTCGCTAGTCAAGATAATCATCCTATCTCAAGGATTTGCTCTCTGCCAAGCAAGTCAAACAAATCTACACACAATAGACTTTACAAAAGCCACTTTCTGTTCAGTTAGATAAAAAAAGTCTATTTACGATGTAATCAATTATACGGATAAGAGGGTAATGATGACGAAGAGGAAACTCAATCGTTACTCTTGCAATCGTGTTGATGTTACTGGAGCAACACTGTTCGACAATCAACCACGAACAGAATCTAGAAAAGAACTGCATAAATGACCAATGCTTCATGCTACAGAGACTGCTGAAGACACGACGCACTCTACATGTGTAAATGAGACAGGTGTCTGTTATACAACATATTCTAAAATGTTTATATAAAGCGTGGTATTGAGAACGTGTTGGTCCACGTGAGGGAGCGGAGGTGGGGCAGTCGGGGGTCAATGGGGGGAGGGGAAGGGGGGCGAGAAGTGTCAGTAAACAAAGTCCTTCCGCGAGATAACATCGGAGCGGAGGTTGGCTCGTGGCGGCTCTTAACAATACAGGTAACGCAAGCAAGGCAGGTTGGGGCGGGGGAGAGGGAGAGGGGAAAGGGGGGGTCTCAATCTCTCTACACCTGACTATCATGTACCTTCCTGTCACCTCTGTGGTTCGGCCCAAGCCAGGCTCTCTGTCCCAGCTACCTCCCGTTTTTTTCCCACGGGACCACGTCTGTCGTAACGGGGGAAGCGAACACAAAAAGAAATCTGTTCTTCAATCGCGTTTTGTGACACCGCGGTCTAGGACGACTGCGTTAAGCGAGCTCGCATGGGCCGCGGTGGAGAGACAAGCTCGACGTGTCCACACCCAAACTCAAATCTAGTATGATATTCTACATATTAATAACTATTCATTCATAGAACGGTGATGCAAAAAAAGGTGTCAGTCTCCAAATCAAACTTAATCGGGGCATCAACTGCACTGCCGTTTCTTTGCATCTTTCAAAACGCGAAGCAGGGAAAGCGCGACAGAGATAGCAAAGGCGGCTTAATTTCTTCAGAAAAGGAGCATGCCTGCGGGTCGGGACGTGTCCGCCACGCTACCTCGCGCCAACCTTCAACACGACAAAAAAAAAAAAAAAAAAAGTCGGGTCGTCCTACTACACTCGGGTATGATACCGAGAAAATTACAGGTTTTATGATCGCCCCGAGACTGGATTCGAGAGCTCAAGAAGGGCAAAGGAAGAGACGAGGCGCGAGCCGAAAGCCTGCTTGGCCCAGGTCAAGCAGGGTCACACCTTCCCTAGTACTCGATAATGACCTCACTAACCTACCTGTCTCCAAATGACAATGCCCACTTCTTAAAATAAAGGTAAGTCAAATAAATAAAATAAACCTCAAGTCGTTCACAAAAAAATATCAACATGACAATAATAAAAAAGAATCTCGGCCCGCGCCTTGTATCATGAAGTGGTTTATATAAAAAGAGACCCTGGAGGTTTTCGGGAGACTGGTTATTACACTACTCTGTAATGCTGTCTGTACATCGCGAA
>NC_061833.1:20983782-20986282 GCF_019202785.1 Penaeus chinensis | reverse complement strand
CACTCACTCACTCACTCACTCACTCACTCACTCACTCACTCACTCACTCACTCACTCACTCACTCACTCACTCACTCACTCACTCACTCACTCACTCACTCACTCACTCACTCACTCACTCACTCACTCACTCACTCACTCACTCACTCACTCACTCACTCACTCACTCACTCACTCACTCACTCACTCACTCACTCACTCACTCACTCACTCACTCACTCACTCACTCACTCACTCACTCACTCACTCACTCACTCACTCACTCACTCACTCACTCACTCACTCACTCACTCACTCACTCACTCACTCACTCACTCACTCACTCACTCACTCACTCACTCACTCACTCACTCACTCACTCACTCACTCACTCACTCACTCACTCACTCACTCACTCACTCACTCACTCACTCACTCACTCACTCACTCACTCACTCACTCACTCACTCACTCACTCACTCACTCACTCACTCACTCACTCACTCACTCACTCACTCACTCACTCACTCACTCACTCACTCACTCACTCACTCACTCACTCACTCACTCACTCACTCACTCACTCACTCACTCACTCACCGACTTTTGTTTCTCGAATCCCGCGCTGCAGCGAAATGATCCCTGGTTGGGCAAGCGCGCCGTGCAGCGACCTTGGGCTGGAACGCGTCCTGCACAAATCAGCCCCCGCAGCGCGCATTCCTTCCCCGTTGTGTAAGGCTCATGCGATGCGGGAGTGTACACACGTAAAGAAATGAAATATAACCGTAAGCTGAGCCGATAAAACTGAATGTTTAGAAGAAGCTCCGGACGCAAAAACGGAAGAAGGGAAGGGGGCCAGTGAGCTTTAATCCAGAGCGCTTTAGGGGTCATTATCCAAGAAGCCCGGTTCGTGTCACTTCCTCCTCGTTTATCAAACTCCGGCCGTCGTTTCTCGCCGGAAACCGCTTAACCTCTGACCCCAATGGACACTACAAGAAAAACAGCGAGCACAGAGGCCCCTTTTGTGATCCTCTCTCGGCCTTGATCTTCGCCTACGCAATCTACACTTCCCTAAATCACTCCTCAAGACATCCCTGCTGCTACTGCTACATCCTTCTTACAACAGCCTTCTTCATGGCAGATCCTAAGGCGCGCCGACGCGCCTGAAAAACAATGATTTCCAGGCCCTACTAGGGGTAGGGGTAGGGGTAGGGGTAAGGGTAGGGGTAGGGGTAGGGGTAGGGGTAGGGGTAGGGGTAGGGGTAGGGGTAGGGGTAGGGGTAGGGGTAGGGGTAGGGGTAGGGGTAGGGGTAGGGGTAGGGGTAGGGGTAGGGGTAGGGGTAGGGGTAGGGGTAGGGGTAGGGGTAGGGGTAGGGGTAGGGGTAGGGGTAGGGGTAGGGGTAGGGGTAGGGGTAGGGGTAGGGGTAGGGGTAGGGGTAGGGGTAGGGGTAGGGGTAGGGGTAGGGGTAGGGGTAGGGGTAGGGGTAGGGGTAGGGGTAGGGGTAGGGGTAGGGGTAGGGGTAGGGGTAGGGGTAGGGGTAGGGGTAGGGGTAGGGGTAGGGGTAGGGGTAGGGGTAGGGGTAGGGGTAGGGGTAGGGGTAGGGGTAGGGGTAGGGGTAGGGGTAGGGGTAGGGGTAGGGGTAGGGGTAGGGGTAGGGGTAGGGGTAGGGGTAGGGGTAGGGGTAGGGGTAGGGGTAGGGGTAGGGGTAGGGGTAGGGGTAGGGGTAGGGGTAGGGGTAGGGGTAGGGGTAGGGGTAGGGGTAGGGGTAGGGGTAGGGGTAGGGGTAGGGGTAGGGGTAGGGGTAGGGGTAGGGGTAGGGGTAGGGGTAGGGGTAGGGGTAGGGGTAGGGGTAGGGGTAGGGGTAGGGGTAGGGGTAGGGGTAGGGGTAGGGGTAGGGGTAGGGGTAGGGGTAGGGGTAGGGGTAGGGGTAGGGGTAGGGGTAGGGGTAGGGGTAGGGGTAGGGGTAGGGGTAGGGGTAGGGGTAGGGGTAGGGGTAGGGGTAGGGGTAGGGGTAGGGGTAGGGGTAGGGGTAGGGGTAGGGGTAGGGGTAGGGGTAGGGGTAGGGGTAGGGGTAGGGGTAGGGGTAGGGGTAGGGGTAGGGGTAGGGGTAGGGGTAGGGGTAGGGGTAGGGGTAGGGGTAGGGGTAGGGGTAGGGGTAGGGGTAGGGGTAGGGGTAGGGGTAGGGGTAGGGGTAGGGGTAGGGGTAGGGGTAGGGGTAGGGGTAGGGGTAGGGGTAGGGGTAGGGGTAGGGGTAGGGGTAGGGGTAGGGGTAGGGGTAGGGGTAGGGGTAGGGGTAGGGGTAGGGGTAGGGGTAGGGGTAGGGGTAGGGGTAGGGGTAGGGGTAGGGGTAGGGGTAGGGGTAGGGGTAGGGGTAGGGGTAGGGGTAGGGGTAGGGGTAGGGGTAGGGGTAGGGGTAGGGGTAGGGGTAGGGGTAGGGGTAGGGGTAGGGGTAGGGGTAGGGGTAGGGGTAGGGGTAGGGGTAGGGGTAGGGGTAGGGGTAGGGGTAGGGGTAGGGGTAGG
>NC_061833.1:20961282-20978782 GCF_019202785.1 Penaeus chinensis | reverse complement strand
CCCCCATGGAAGTCTGCCCCCGAGTCATGATTCAGGTGCGAGTCGGTCAGCTGACTCTCTCACCGATCGAGTTTGAAGGAGTCTGAATTGCCTCCTTTGTGGAGTTGGGGTGCTGGAGGGGTGGAAGTGCATGTGGTATACGCATGCGCAGGTCTCATCAAGTCTAAGACGATGAAAAAGAAGAAAATGGTGATTTTCTCTCAACACCTCTTCTTTTCTTTCCTCCCTCCTCTCTCTTCCTCCTCTCCTTACTAAACAGTACAGCAACTGGGATGATGTGGAACAGCCTTTCACAACATGAGCCAGCTTCGACAGTAAGAACAGTAACCTGTGCCAGCTGTACGAAGGTCCCACAGAAAGAAGAAAAGGAGTGCTCCTGTTGCATTATCCCTTCGGTCCAAACACTTCCTATGTGTGAAGGTGTCTGTCCCACACGGTTTATATGCCATCGCGTTTCATAGGAAACGCGATGGCATATAAACCGAAGGCATATGAACAGAAGAGCCTCTAGGTAGTAGGTAGTGTGTGTGTATGCGTGTGTATGTGCACGTATGGCCCGGTCGCGGTGGCGTTGTCACGAACCCGCAGAAGTGATGTGATGCAAGGCGAAGGCTTGATGGCGATGATACAGTCTTGGTTGATGAGGTGAGGCGCAGATATGGGCCACTGTGACGTCATATACTGCAATTTGTTCTCCTCTGTAGCACGAAGGTGGACAAAGGAACAAAGGCTTATTTTAGAAATGTTTGCAGTAAGACATCTCTGCACGGGGGGCGAAGGATCTAGAATTTGTGGCCAGTGGTATTTCTTGAGAGATGTCCTGACGTCTTCAGAAAAAAAGGTTTCCGGAAGTAAACTTCATCAACAATCATCATAAATCTGATCAGCCATGTAGAGAGCACTAATACCAAGTGGAAAGCAGGGACAGGGCAAGAGGTGGCTGATACCCCTGAGGGTGAGGAGGCGAGGGCGGGGTAGGCCAGCATTGGGTGCAGGTGTGCCTGTGTCCGACTGGTGCAGACAGCGTGGCGCCTTCACCACCATCATACACCTCCCCTCCCCCTCCCCCTTTCCTCCCCCTCCACTAACATTATCACTACACCCGCCGATGCCCTCCTGCACGGGTTACCTTAGCCGCTTCAACGGCTCTTTTATGCGCGTGGCCTCGGGACGCCACGTCGTCGCCGTTCGTGGGAATCGTCTATAAACTCGGACGTGGCCATTCAGCGAGGCTCCAGTTGCAGTCTCCAGCGTGTTACCGACTTCAGTGAACCCGGACCTGACACGATCATCCCTGGGACAAGTCTGCAACGGTTTAGGGACATTGCACGTATGGGCGGGCGGCCAATATGTCCAAAGCAGTGTAACAGAGCTGATCGACAAGGGGGCAACGACAGGGCGCTGCAATGCCCGTTGTAAACATGTCAGCACTGTAAAGCATTTGTACTTCGCCCGTGGTAGACTGGGGAGTGTTCGAGAAAGCAGTTGCTTGAGTAATATCACACACATACAGCAGTGTTGGCAGCGGAGTTACCGCTGCGTTCGTTGTGTTCGCGTTAGCAGCGTTGCCAGTGCAGAGTGTTGATGGGTATAGTGCCCGGGCAGAGCAAGAGAAAGAAGGAGGAGGAGGAGGGGTTCGAGAGGGAGGGAGGAGGCGGGAGGGAGGAGGGGAGAGCCACAGCACCAAGACTGGCACGGTGCCAGGCCTCCACGGCGCCCTCGCTGCTAGTTCTGGTGGCCACTTCCCTCCTCAGCACCGCTACTAACAGAACAGGTTCCAGCAAGGGATAACCTTCTTCCCTTGGCTCCTATGCGCCCAAAGTCCCGCCATCTTGCCTCAAACACTACCTCGTTATCAGCACTCAAGCCTCACTCACAGGAAATGCCAAATCAGTTATTAATCTCCCCATTTCCCCTCCCGGACTCGCTATCTCAGGCTGGTCCAGTAGAAATCGACTTCGCTGGTTATACACACACTCATCAAAGGGGGGCGTCCGTCAATGGGCGAATCACGGGGGCGAGAATTAGGCGATCCCTGACCCAAAGCATCATAACGAGAGTTGCGTAAGCGGCGACACTCATTCGTTCATGCAGTTGTTTTCGGCCTGGAGATGTGAAGTTTGGTGCCAACATAGACCAAGAATGTTTGGCCACTAAATGACGCACACAATCCCAGAAGAGAGTCGTGTTGCCAACTAGGTATATGTGTCCTGATTTTTATTTACTTCTTTGATCTGCTTGTATCATCGGTTGGTTAAGCAAGGCTAAGGGGGTCGAACGAGAGGCCAGGACAGTGCGACACAAAATTGATGTCTGATAAAAGTCTAAGACAGAAATATATGACTGACGTCCCAAGATACTAACAGGAAACTTCAAGTTGCACTAAACCAACTTCACACTATTCTAAATTAAGCCCTTCCGTGTCGTCATTCAGGTTCGTCCTCGTTCAGGTTAATACATATAAAAAAGGAGAAAAGAATGGGGGGCTTCGCAGGGCCCATAATCGACAGCCCCCCGACGGGCTCTCGAGGCAGCTCCGTGCGGTCGACGCGAGCGGCGGCTCGGGGTCTCGGCGGGACATTCGCAAATACCTCAGACCTTCTCGCCTCTGCAACGTAGCTACGCATGAAAAGATCACAGCCGGAATATAGCTGGAAGCACAAACGCTCAAGTAATGCGTCGAGTCTTGGGTCCCGTGGTGTGTGCATGATGCTGCATGAGCCGCACCGCATTCTGGGCGGCTCAGGTTCCCGACATACCCTCACGCCCAGGCCACCTCCGCGCAAGACTCACCATAGCAAGCGGACATGCCATGCGTACAGACTGTGACAACGGACGTGTTGTTGTCTTTGCCATGTACGCCACCAAAATTTGACGGATTTTTGTACTTTCGCACTCCATTCACTGTCACGATTTCCATTGCAACAAGTAACTGGGATATCAGTTATACAAGACAACGCAAACGGCAATGATATATCAGTAATAAGAGCCGGATTATCAAGAGAAGTACCAAGATAGCCGACTTTGCTGTCAGCCTCTGCTTACTGACGGCTGTTGCTATCTCATTACGACTACGTATCCTTATCACATCCTGTCTAGCTGACTCTTACAACTTGAGGATCGATTAATAGGTCAAATTGAGTCGTAGTTACAAGTTATAAGAGTAGGTACATCATCTGCACATCAATTCGCATAATCGTTCTAGTGCGTGCATCAACCACCCTACTCATCCGTCTTGAATCCCTCCAAATAGGAAAGAAAAAATCCGTCGCACTGCACAAAAAACGCTAGCTAGACCCCCGTGCCCGGCTGCACAATCCCCCGTAACTTACCGGGGACAAGTGCACCGGGTGCCAGCACACCGTGTGACGCTTCACGGTGCCCGTCATCTCCGCCAGCGAGTTCCGTCCGAGTCCTTGGCGCACTTCTCGCCGGTGTCCTGCGGGCTACGATTCTCTCCTTCTTACTCGTGTGGTTCCTACTAGTTTCGTCACGATACTTCGCTGAGACTTTGCTAGAACGCTTATATATATTGACGTTCGCACGTGATCCTACCCCTTCCCCCTCTCCCTTCCCCCCCAACACCATTAGTTACAAAATTGTGCTACACCTTGGCCAAAATCTTTGCATAAACAAAAGCACCGAGTTATTCGGAAGATTCGTAAACTTTGTGGTTTTAGATCAACAGGAATTTCGATACCACGCTTTCGTACCTCAAACGTCATCAGGAACATCAAACAGGGTATCCTTATCAAGACGTAATTCTAACTTCAGTTAAATTTTGGCGAAAAGATCGAATCTGAGCCCTTGGCTAACACGTCCCCCCCTCCCGCTATATTACCGGCCTCCGCGCCGTGACAACCTCCCCGCCGTCTCTAGTGTACCCGGAATGCCTCTTTTCCAGCCATCGCGTTCCAGTTTGTGAGCATGCGCCTTCTCCGCTCTTTAACCTTCCATTTCATATCCTACCTAAAGGCGGCTGCGCTGACCAGGGCGATGGTCAAGGCCAAGAACTGAACCACTTGTTGCTCGCACAAGACCCCCCCCCCCCTTTCCTCCCGTCGAGTTCAAACGATACTTAAAAGTGAAAATTCCTTTCTCGGAAAAAAGACGGCAGGAAAAACAAATAAACCACTATCTCTCCATCTAACAAAGAGGCGGCGAGTTCGTAAACATGCCTGCGAGAGCCACTTTCTTGAGGGTGACACAACAAGCAGAAATTTATGGAGAAAGTGAAATAATAAGTTTATTTGTAGATTATGATCATAGAGACCGCATAGCTTCCAAAAAGTTTCAGTGCGCCATGCCAGACGCGTCCAGCCTCGCGTCTCGAACACCACCAAAAACCGTCCTGGTACTACTACCGTGATCTGCTTCACCTCATCAACTTCACTGATGAATAATCGTGAAAGAGTGACAAACACCTACGCCAAGGTCCCTGTGAGTGCACTTGGCATTGACCCGGCACGGCAACGCGCAGGTGGGCGGCGCTCGCACGCTACAACAATACCAATTAAAAGTAAATAAGGCGGTGTCGATCAGCCTCCGTTACCACGCATGTGCCTCCCTCGTGCCCGCCCTGCCTTCCTTCCTTCCCCACCGGCGTCTTTCTCCTTTTTCGGTTCCTCATAGACGCGTAGGCTACCTTCAAATTCCCCAATTTCCGCGTCATTTCAATTCGAAGAATTCCCTCACACTGGGAAAGAATTTCACACCTGTTTGGCACTTAAACTTCGTAATTAGTCAAAGTCTGAATCTACAAAAACATTCCCGCCCCCCCCCCCTCCCTCTCGCCCTCTCCCGGCCACCTTGGATACTCGAAAACAAACATGTCTCACTCTGCAAACCTTTACCTTTTCAATGACCGAATGACATCCCAAGAATGCCAGGCTGTAACCATGACTGTTGCTATGGTGATAACGCGCACCTGTTACCATGGTGCCAACACCTTATTTATAACGAAGTCCATTCAGCCAAAAAAAAAACAAAAAAAACACGCCGTAACGCCTGTAGATTGTGTGCAAGGAATCAAAGCTGAAAAGGCCAAATCAGGCAATAAAATCAGGACATCAAAGGCAGCCAGGATAAAATGGCAGATGACAATAACTCTTCCCTGCATACCGGACAGGAAGAATAACATTCTTGACTCATTAGCACAGATTAAAAGTTGCGTAAAATCAGCCAATAATTAACCCAATGAACGCTCCTATAATGTAAACGCCATACCCATTACACGCACAAACCCACGCACACTGATCCCCTATACTCGTCTTCCACATTTGGACACATACCCACCCTTAGTCAACCACGTGTGTGTGTGTGTATATATATGGTGCCCGAACTAACACTGCCGAAACCGGAACCTGCAAATATATACGATACAATAATCCCATTGAGGGAGCATCCGTATAGGGCGAGTGTCTAGCGAGCGTAGCGGTCAGAAGTGCTGTCAGGTGGAAGGTGTGATTGTGGAGTGCGAGTGGTTACGGCGCCAAGCTGTCTGCCGTCTCACAACCTTCACCACAGCCGCCACCTGTGTCTCTAGCACTGCCACTTGCTGCCCCCCCAGCATCCGCCTCTTCTCTCGCCGCTTCCTTCAGGAGACCGCAGAAGTAAGAGTCACGCTCTCATCGGCGATCACTAACTATATACGAAATAGGTTAATTAGCAGAGAGTATTGTCATTCAGCAATCAGTAAACTCAGGACTTTCTGCGTAAGATTATAATCCTACCCGATAAACTCTCTTTGATTACTTGCAACCGAATGCCACCGCGTGAGCTCTCCTTTACCCATGCACACAATATAAATAAATTCAACCCACGGGGAATCTCAAATCATTGTATACAAGCAGGTGTGTGCCAGCATCGTACTGCCCCACAATATATATTTTACATACAATAAACTGGCACTTTCTCTTAAATAAACAACATACCGGTCACGAGCCATCCTCCTGCGCACAAGCCTATCACCAAAGCTTTAGACCACGGAGTACATACGCTGATTAAGTTCACGTAATTTTCGTCTCTAATAGCTCTGAACTCCTTTCGCAAATAATGGGCTCAGAGAGGGGTGGAGGTGGTAGTGGTGGAGGTGGAGGTGGAGGTGGAGGTGGTGGTGGTGGAGGTGGAGGTGGAGGTGGTGGTGGTGGTGGTGGTGGTGGTGGAGGTGGAGGTGGAGGTGGAGGTGGTGGTGGTGGTGGAGGTGGAGGTGGAGGTGGAGGTGGAGGTGGAGGTGGAGATGGAGGTGGAGGTGGAGGTGGAGGTGGAGGTGGAGGTGGAGGTGGAGGTGGTGGTGGAGGTGGTGGCGGAAGCGAAGGCGGAGGCGGAGGCGGGGGCGGAGGTGGAATTGGAGGTGGAGGTGGAGGCGGAGAGGCTGATGGACGGGCAAAGGGACGGATTGTGAGTGACTGGCTAACCTTGGAGGAGCAGCCATCTTCAATAGCCAAAACGTGTCAGCAATAACACGTAGGTCTATCCCGGACGCGCAAAAAAAAATCTTTGGCGTTTTAATCTACCTACCTCCCCATCGGACAATCTCTCGGGACAATTCCTTACCTGCAAAGAGAAGACAAATAAAGGTTAAGAAAACTAAATCACATAAATCTAAGAACATCAGTGTTAAAGAAGTACAAGTACAATTTAATTTTGTTTGCAATTCCAACTGTACAAGATACTTATGTAAGTGAAGAGCTGATCCAATAAGTAAACCCTGAGAAAATCAAAGTAAAACAAACCACTTCAAACGGTTGAGAAAATGTAAACAAGTGTAAGATGAGAGCGGGTATTGCGTCAACCCTGGGCATCTCGGTCGACAACAGCCTCACTCCTGCAAGTGCTGGGACGGGGAAGGGGGGGTACTGCAGACGTACCAAGGTCATGCCCCAACCTTAAGCCAGCCAACCAGCCTGCCAGCCTCCCTGCCTTCCTGTCTGCCTATCTTCCTGCCTGTCTGCCAGCCTATCCATCAGTTCCTATGTCTCTCTGTCTATGTCCGCCTGTCTTTCCAACGACGAGTTCCTGTCTAAAGTCTAACAGCCTACTTGTTTGCCTGCTTGCATCCCAATTAAACATGCAAGTTTAGCTGTCTACGTCCACTACCTTCCTTCATTCATGTCCTCCTCATCCCTCCCTCCCTCCTCTTGCTCCCTCTTCTTCCCTCTTCCATTCATTCGCTGCTCTACCTTCCATTTCCGTTATTCACCCACCTGTTTCTCTTTACTATTCCTGTCTTTAACATTTTTTTTCTAAATAAGGTATCGTATATCATATACTCACTCTCTCTTCCTCATTCCATTACTCTTTATACCCATAGTCACCGCATGGACGTTCCCTTCTTCTCCTCCCTCTCTTTATCGCATAATTTCCCATACCCTTTAATCCGGTAACTCTGTTTCTGTCTAGGTTTGCATGGGCAAATGCCTCTCCCCCCCACACAAAACGCTCTCCCCTTCCTCTTTTCCCACACACTCCCCTTCTACCCTCTTGATCCCCCCCCCCCCCCTTCGTCCCTTAGCCGCACCTCCGTCCCTATCTCTCCACCTTAACGCTGTGTGCTATCCCTCACTCGAGGCGCTCCCTCCTTCCTCCCTCACCCCGTGGCGAGGCTGGGGGTTCCCTGCAGGGCCCGGGGTGGAGGAGGGAGAGCCAACGCAGCAGCTACCTTGAGAGCAGGATACCAGCTGTGGCGACGAAGCGAGTTTCGGCTGTACGATCTGCATCTCATTTCTTCTGACATGCCGCTGACCAGGAAACTATCAGCATCACCTCACAGGCCTAAATGAATATCTGTATGGCACCTTTCCTACAAGTCGTTTTGGAAAGCAAAAGGGAACATAACCCGGGATATGGCAGCCAAAAACAGGTAAATCATCTCGCCCAATTACAGGTGGGTTGAGGCCTCGGTACTAGTGCCACAGCTGCTTGTAAGACCAAAAATCGTGGGCCTGCGGTGGCACTCAGACTCATTGAGCTGAGAGAGAAGAGTAAGAAGAAAAGCAGTGGTTGGATGAGTCAGGTGGAGTGCGCTGTGGCAGGTGAGGCAAACAGGTGTATCCCGGCAAGCTAGAAGGATAAGCAGGCGGTAACAAAGCAATCAGCATGCATATCGCCTGCCCGGTAAAATGACCACGCCTGCTTCACCGACAATGAATGGCACTGCACTTGCTAGACCTGTCACTGGTGGGCGGTGACCCTGGGATGCCCAAAATATCTGACAGTATTAAGCTGCGCATTTTGCCTCAACACCGAAACAAAACTTACTGCATCCATTGGGAATAAACACCAACATTCTACCGTATGGGGGACGAGGCTCTGCCCGCCCGTAGTAAGGGACGACCATGGCCATCTTCTAACACTCAAAAGGAGAGAAAGGAACGATTAAAGAGTGAGAGTGAGAGTGAGTGGAGAGAGAGAGAGAGAGAGAGAGAGAGAGAGAGAGAGAGAGAGAGAGAGAGAGAGAGAGAGAGAGAGAGAGAGAGAGAGAGAGAGAGAGAGGGAGAGAGAGGGAGAGAGAGGGAGACAGAGGGAGACAGAGGGAGACAGAGGGAGACAGAGGGAGAGAGAGGGACGGAGGGAGGGAGGGAGGGAGGGAGGGACGGAGGGAGGGAGGGAGGGAGGGAGGGAGGGAGGGAGGGAGGGAGAGAGGGAGGGAGGGGGAGGGGGGAGAAAGAGGGGGGAGAGAGAGAGAGGAGAGAGCGAGAGAGAGAGAGAGAGAGAGAGAGAGAGAGAGAGAGAGAGAGAGAGAGAGAGAGAGAGAGAGAGAGAGAGAGAGAGAGAGAGAGAGAGAGAGAGAGAGAGAGATAAAGGGGGGGGGTAGGGGGAAGGCAAAGGGGAGAATAAAGTAAAACAGGGATAGCGAGAGGATCCCGGCCAGGGAGAATAAAAGAAGAGAGGGAGGGACACTGCACGAAAGACCCCAACCTTTGCCCACCTATCGGGTACAAGGGCCTCCATGGCCTCCTCCCCATACCCATCGAGCTAAAAGTTAAGACATGAACCAGCGGATACGACCTGACCTGTTCTCGCTTAATGATTCAAGTCATTCATGAACAGCCAGGAGAGATATCTGCCTTATATGTCTCGCCGCGAGTTCTACTGACTGATACCTACTTGTCAGGGGAACAGGAGCACGCCAAGGGGGGTTCTTCGACGGGGGGCGCCTGGGGTTAAAAAGCGGCCCCAGTGCAACACTAACTCAACCAAACATAGGCAAACCTTGAACCTGATCCATAACTAGAAAAGTCGTCTAACAACTCGAAAGTTCATTTTCAAACGAGGATGAACTGGATCCGAGAATTTTAAAACTCCAGTCTACTGAATTTCACATCTAATTTTCGCGTGTGCTGAGTGGCTTACATTACATAACCATAATAAGAATAACTGGCAGTTCGTTCAAAAAAAAAAAAAAAAAAAAAAAAAAAATATATATATATAAATATATATATATATATATATATATATATATATATATATATATATATATGATGAAAATCTCAACCTCGTGCAACGATGCTCCGAAGTTAGTAAAATACTGTATTTCCCTGGGAAACACAGCCAAGGTATTCACCCCCCCCCCACCACCACCACAGGCGATCTCCCACAGCGGGTCGGGAGCTATATGGACTTGGTCAGTCCCGCCTTTACCAATTCGCATTGTACAAACAGCGACACCTAGTGCATGGCAGAGAGCAGAAGCGAGGTGGGGCAATGGAAACACAATCAGTCCATTCAGTGGGGCGGGCAACAAGAAACATCTGGCCGCCGTCAAGAATACGACAGGGATCTTGCAAGACAGACAGACGTGGACGTAGGCAAACTGGCAGGCTGACAGGCCGCCTCATTAGTAGGGTGGCAAGAGGCAGGGTATCTGGCGAGATGGAGGGAAGGGTTGGCAGGAGAGGCGGAGAGCGGAAAGAAAACATATCCAAGGGTAACATGGCATAGAAGAGAAACTATAGAAGAAAGGGATGATAAAGAGAGAGAGAAAGCCCTGACAAGAGTGCTAGACAAACCCGAGAGCTGCCAGGGCCCCGTGATAAGTCAATAGGGGGAAAGGGCGAAGGCGGAGGAACAGTGTCAAGAGGGCGAGGAAAGACGGGGGATGAGGAAGACTGAACGGAGTGAAAAGAAAGCGCATGGGAGAGGGAGAGCGGGATAAATAAGAAGAAAGAAGAAGAAGGAGGAAAAGGAGGAAGAGGAGGAAGAGTGAACGAGACGAGGTTCAGGGGAGAGAAAAAAAGAGGGAGGAAGAAAACGAGAATAGTTGCCAAACGCATTCAAACAATGGACAGTAAGACAAACAAGAACGAGCAATAAAAGAAAAAAAATTACCCCCCCCCCCCCCAAAAAAAAAGACACTTAAGACGCTTAAGGGCCATGAGGTGAGAGAGACCTCATGAGGATGCCGAAAGGTCGATTCCGGACGGGACTAAGGCGGCCAGCTGGGAAAATCATAGGAAGAGAACTGTCACGCCGGGATGCTGGCCGCGGAAGGAGGAAGGACTGCGTGGATAAACAGCGACGCGAGATGAATCAAAGGACCCGAGGCAAGGCCAGGCGACTGTGGCGAGATCATAAACCCGAGAGGAAAAACGGACGGAGGTGGAAACTCGAGAATTAGGCAGAGGGTGGATGGATACTTCGGCCAAGGCAGCTGCGGATGTGAGGGGAAAAGCTGGGGGGAAGGGAGAAGGGGGGAGGGGAAAGGGAGAAGGGGGAAGGCTCGGGAGGGAAGGGAAGGGAAGGGAAGGGAAGGAGGCGGTGGGGGGAGGGGGGGTGAAGGCGAAACAAGGGCTTAAAAAGCAAAAGAGTATAGAGAAAAAGGAAAAAAGCAAGTTAAAGATAACGAAATGAGAAGGGAGGGGAGCCGAGAGGGAGAGAAGGAGAGGAGAGGAGGGAAAAAGAGAAAGAGAGAAAAAGAGAGGGAGAGAGAGGGCGAGGGAAAAAGAGGGCGAGGGAAGGAGAGGGAGAGGTAGAGGGAGAGGGAGAGAGAGAGAGAGAGAGAGAGAGAGAGAGAGAGAGAGAGAGAGAGAGAGAGAGAGAGAGATAGAGAGAGAGAGAGAGAGAGAGAGAGAGAGAGAGAGAGAGAGAGAGAGAGAGAGAGAGAGAGAGAGAGAGAGAGAGAGAGAGAAGGAGAGAGAGAGAGAGAGAAGGAGAGAGAGAGAGAGAGAAGGAGAGAGAGAGAGAGAGAGAAGGAGAGAGAGAGAGAGAGAGAGAGAGAGAGAGAGAGAGAGAGAGAGAGAGAGAGAGAGAGAGAGAGAAGGAGAGAGAGAGAGAGAGAGAGAGAGAGAGAGAGAGAGAGAGAGAGAGAGAGAGAGAGAGAGAGAGAGAGCAATAAGCAAGGCGACATGCAAACGTGAGGCAGAGCGGCGGGAGCAATAATGTGAGGAGAGATTATTGGTATTCAGTGAAGCAAGATCTACCAAGGCCAACCTGAGATACACGGCCTGGTAGTCGGCAGCAGGGAAGCAGACTAACGAACTAGCAAACAAGCTTCTATCTCAAGCAACAAAAACGAACCAAACAACAAGGAAACGAGAACGAAAAGCCCATTAAAAATAAATCAAAATCACATCAAATTAAATAAAATCACGCAAATAAAAGCATACCGAAGACAAGAGAAAGCACGAGGCACCGACCGACTGCGAGCGGCACTGCCCCGAGGCCTTGCTGGGGCGGCGAAGCAACTCCTCCCGAAGACGAGCCGCGCGCCGCTTGCAAGACGTGGCTCGTATTATCTATCTATTTTCTATTTCTATTTACTACGACTGATAAACGCGTAAAACGAAACAATGCTTACTAATAAATACGTGTATTATCTGTACGAAATACCAATAAATGAACATTATTTCCCTCACTGCATGACTATCGCATCCCTTCAGCAATATCGCAGCCACATCGTGTCAATGGCAACTACTCGAGTCATACGGCTAAAAGCACACACGGGGGACTACTCAAACACTCACAGGATTCAAGTGACATCCACGGAGGCAGGAGACCCTTAAAGCTAGACATTAAGAATAGGGTAACACCTTCGGGGGAAAAAGGAGGGGGGAGAGGGTGCCGTCAGAATTTGTCATTAGGTCTCTTCTGGCACGTGATGTCACCTGGCACCTCCACATTCGTGTCACTTGCCCCACCAGGGAGCTGATGTCATCTCGAAACGCCTACTTCGCCACAGTAGCCCGACTCTGCAGCGACAGCCGTTCCCCGCGTCGGGTGCATCGCCGAGGAAAGGCTCCGCGCCGACGTCCCGACTTTACAACCCGCTGCGTGTCGTTTGCTAATCAGTCAAGGAACAAGGGTGTCACTGTCAATAGTCGAAGAAGGGTGAGGTTAGCAGCCACTCCCTGCCAAAGGCTTCCAAAGGGACGAACTCCAAAGTGCGAGTTCTAGAATGCTCGTTACTAAGTGCATAATTATGAAAGCACAATCTTCAAAGTGACAGTCAAACAATTCCTTGCTGAAGCTTGAAAGAGAAAAAAAAAATATGACCTTCCTCCTCCTTTAGTCCCAGAAGGATGAAAAGGCGAGTTCTGTGCCAAAGGAACTCACCCGATCAGTCACATGACACCAAACGCTGCACTGTCAATATTCCCCGTGCAATCGCTAACCTCGCGAGGACTAACTATTCCACCGGCTCGTATTACATCAGACTTAATTACGATTCTTTATTCTTGTGGCTCTTCCGTGGAACTCGCCTAGCAAGATTCCAGGTTCTATGCCGCTTGCTGATGCCATGCGAATTAGACGCGCACGTGAAAAATCATTTAAAATTTTGGCTCTCAGTGTGTACTGAGTTAGAATGGATTTGACGCGCGATTTCTTTTCCCTAGTGTGCGTGTGTGCGTGCGCGTGCGTATGCGTGCGTGCGTGTGTGCGTATACGTGCGCGCGCGCGGGTAATGTATCCGTACTGTATGTATGGGATGTGTTACCAAATCCATTTCTGAGAGCCTCAATCGAGGAGATAAAGGTCTGAGCCAAGGCCGGCCCACCACCCTCGGAAATAATCCGGGCGGTAAACCCGTTGCGGCAACACTGAGGCAGGTCCGGAGGAGGGCCGGGCGGGCCAAGGATGGCCAGGGCGGAGGGCGGAGGGCGAGAGGGCGGGCGGGGGACGCGAGGACCCAAAGGGAGTCGAAACCCTACCCTTCTTCCTCTACCTTTCTTGAAATTCCTCAGCACAAAACACTGTTTCAATATCCGCGGGAAACAATTACTCTGCCCTTCTACGGCGGGATGACGTCACTTCGACACCTATCGGGGATTTCCGAACTCTCTCAATCAAACAGCAATTTCCATTATCAGGAGTAACTCCCAGAAAGCGTGAATGTATCTGATTTCGAAGTCACTCATCCTCTCCATCAACAGGTCGTCACACGTGAGTCACGCTATTCGTGCACAAAGCAAACACCAGCAGTTATTGCTACTGCTTTACGGTTACTCCTGATATCACAACAATTACCACCACGAATAGAAAAACTATTAAGCTATTGTTACCATGCGCCTACTCGTACTCCTGTACAAATGCATATGTCTAAATTTATACATACAAGCGTGCATACACGCATACATACATGCATATACACATTAACACATATGTATATTAAGAGAATATCGTTAACTTCACACTAAAATGAAGGCAGAGCAACTGAAGAGCTGTTCTGATCAACTCCTCATGGTAACATTTGTAAGCGTTTGAACCGAGAGAGTCTGCCATGGAAATGCGGCTCTCAGGTACTGATTTATGGCGAAACGTTAGTTTCAAAAGGCAATAATTTACAGAGCACTCTAAGAAGTTTATTTACACGTGACCATGCTTGTTTGCACGTGGTTTTGTTTACATGTTAGCTGGAGGTTTCTCCCACGGGATCCCGAGACCATCTCCGTCCTCAAAGACCCTACACACGCCGGTGCCTCCTGCAATCAGCTTTCGGAGCAGCCACTAATCTGGCCTAGACACCCAAACACTCGCTAGCACAGAAACAGGTGGCTTGCAGGAAGGGCGCACGCAACAAACGTACGATGAGGCTAAACCTCCTGACCATCCCGGTCGAGGGATACGAGTGTATGAAATATACATATCATGAAAAAATACATTATTCCACGTTTTTTTTTCCATCTGGAATTATCATTTGCTGAAAACTAAACTTATTACCTAGAAGACACTTCGCATCTACATCTACAAACATGAGAGTTCTTATTCTGTCGGCGTAACATTTTGACATTTTTGTTTTATTGATCTGTACTCAATAAAACATTTAAAAAATCAAGCGTGAAGACCAATCATAATAAAATTATCCCCATTCGTTTGCTAACAAGAAAATCGAAATTTACTGGCAAGGAGATAGCTTATGATTGTTTTACTATCACTTTTATCGCTTTTGTATTAAAGTGAGAATCAAGAACTCTAGATTGACTCCCCAATATGTTCGAATACGATTATATTGATCTGAAATCGGGCGAGAGCTCCTTTATCAAACATGTAACCTTAATAAAGACACGAAGAACCAAAACAAACTTGCACGCCATTTCCAAGCTTATCTCGAGACGATTTATAACTCTAATTCTTGACATACAGACCACAACAGGAAATAAACTAAAAAGATATCCCTCCGGATAAGCCTTAGCAGACGGAGGCCTCAGCTTCATAACAACCACAGCGAAAGAAGGTCAATCATGACGAATCAAACACCCATATTTGGAGAGAAAAAAAAATCGGAATGTTTATTATTCCAAAGGCGACGGGTCCGTACCTTCGGCGGGGACGCATAAAACGAGCGGGACAAAAGCTCCGACGCGCCGAGGGGGGGAAAGAACAACAAGCATTATGGAGGAAAACTCTCTCTCGTGCCGCCAAGTAACCCGTTTTTTTACGTAAAAAAAAAATAAAAAATAAAAAAAATAAATAAAAACAGGAAAGAGAGTGCTAATATAAACAACATAAAGGGCACATTGCCTAGATTAATGACTGAATTATTCATTATCCTCATTACTTTCAAGGGAAAAAAAAAACGTTCCTCCATTTGTACACAAATATTCTGACCGAGAGAAGAGCCGGAGGAAGGAACAATCGCAAGGTCACGTGGTATGATGGTAAGGGCGAAACCACCGCACTCTCCGACGATACCAAGAGAACACAAAAAAGAAAACAGTTTTCAAGCTTGCTGCAATCCCCTCGTGCAACCACAGAGAAAGGGGAGGGAGGAGGAGCAATAGGGCGAGGGGATGGGGGAGAGGGATCCAAATATAACCCTTCACTCTGCCAGCTCCTGCCCTCTCTCCCTCTTCACTGTCTCCTTGCAACATATACCCATGCAACCACGACCTTCTTGAGATGCTTTGCACACCAACTCAACATGAGCATCCCCAACCTTCTTAATAATGCCGTCAATTTAGCATCCGGAAGGAATCGACGAAGTTTAAAACCAAATGACATTAACACGATAAGCCTTCGTAAAGACGCAGCAATTCATACAACGTATTATGTATAAGGCTGTATCCAACACTTGCAACAACAAACAGACACACGGGATATTTGGTGAAACAACGATAAGCTCCTAATTTGCATCGGCCCACATTTTTCAACCACCATGAACGCCCTTGCTAACATATCCATAAGCACACAAGAACAAACACACGCGCGCAATACAGTGCACGTGTTCACGCTTTCATAACTCATATTAAACTCGTAGTATCACTTAGAGCTTTCGTTCATGAGGGAACCCTTCACATCCAATAAAATAAGTAGGGCCGCAGTTTACTCACTTTCATTAAGGGAGCTTTTGACTAATTTTCATGAGTTCCTGAATATAATCCTGGTCTGTATTTGGTTAAACAATAATCAGTATTTTGCCTCTTGCCTCTATAATTTCGGCCGATGTTTGCGTTCTGGGGATGCGCGGCCGCCGCCCCGCCGTCGCGAGGTCCGAGCTCCACGAAAAGGACGCTGGGCGGAATGGCGGCTGTTCCCTTCTTTGGCCGGATGCACAAGGAGCCTGAATCAAGCGCTATAACAAACTGCAGCTCATTTCTTGACCGGGTAAAGGACCTTTTTGCCTGCGAGAATCGTCTAGCCGTCAGCGTGCTTGCCAGTCAAACCGAGGCATATAGGCAAGCGCATGTATACGCGTAGGCATAGAAATGGATGTGTGGGGACAGATGTGGGAGTGGGTGATAATTTAAGTCGAGGTAGGTAGCCGTGCGGGCAAGCGGACGTTCCTCATAATGGCAGGTATGTGGCACTGGTGGTGGTGTCTCACGGCACAATTGCTAAATCACCACTGCTGCACGCCCTGCGCTCTCCCTCCAACCCCGTCTACCAATATTGTGTCTACTATAATTCACTATCACTTCTCCAGCAAGCCCATAAGATTATTCACAATTCTTTCTCCACTTACAAGCTCTTTCAGTTTTAGTAAAGGGCAAGCACCTCATAGAGCACAACATCTAAGGTCGTCGGTTTTAGTACCTCTAACAGAGCACTCGCCTTTCACAGACTTCCGCTCCAAATGCGTAGAATACAATAATAATCCCTTCCAGATCAGATCTTACTCGAATTACATTTCAGCTGCATTACTTTAATAAGTAAATAAAATATAGCTCTCTTCAGTACTGATTGGATAACTGCAAAAAGCCCATTACATCATTGCCCTTCCAATCATGACTGTTCGCTCTTCCACCTCAAGAAAAGTCTCGGCCACCATAACCAGTCCGTCCAGAGGGGCAGGTTTTTTTTTTTATAGTTAAATAGCAAAAATGCTACCATCTCCCTGTCCCTCCCTTGGCTGACGTGCAGAACCGACACCCACGTAAGTCTCGGACCAAAATCACCAAGAAACAGTGGCGGCTTCACCAAGCTTCCTCCTCAAGACGTCGGGGAACTGGCAGCTGGTTCCCGACGACACCGAACTGCTCCGATGCCGCCTTTGAGGATGCATGGCACTGGTATCTAAGGTCTACATGCCCACTGCTTACGGCATACAGCATAACAGCAAGCGGAGACATGGAGGGGGGAGGGAGGGACTAAAGGAAGGACGGTGGGAGGGTTAGAGGGAGGGAGGGAGTACCACCACGAGGCCGTCACTGGAGCCAGGCTGTCTGGTGGATCCAGCCCTGCCCCTGCCCACACGCCCCTTGCCCACAAGGTCGCTTCACACCCCAACACACAACACAATACCGACCTTACACGCCAGAACAGTATCAGCTGATCGGGTGGAGCTCTGCATGGCTCAGAATGTCAGCTCTAGATGGTTAGGGGATTATCCGCTTCTCGGGTCACACCACACACAGACCTGCATACCCGTTCACAGCCATTTAAGATGCCCGGGGCGAAATTACTGGGAGATTTTGAGGACAACTGCTACTAATGTACAATAACCAGTTGCCGATACATTTGCATAAGCACCTCATTACGCCCGTCAAAATAATCTGCTCCCCTGCATAAGCCCCATCCTCATATTTCCATGCTGGCGACTGCAACACAACTAACGTAATTACAA
>NC_061833.1:20936282-20956282 GCF_019202785.1 Penaeus chinensis | reverse complement strand
TCGCGAGCGTACGACCCAAAGACGTCGTGACGCACGCAGGCAAAAAATCGCACACACGGCCGCCTCCCCTGCGACGCCCGCAATCACAACAGGTCATGGCACACAGGGACCGCATTCCACGTACATAACAACAGCCGAGATACAATCACAGCGAGCCCCGGGGAGCCATTCATGCAAAGATCAAATCAATATTAAGAATAATGGCTGCAACTTGGAGGATCTAACACGTGTCGTTGTCGCTCGCTAGGCCGCTTCGCCCGTTCGCATCCCCGCGCCCCGCTCGGGTCTCGCCGCCGCACACGATTCTCCCGACGCCCTTCCACGCCTCCTACGATACCCCTCCCGTTCGGCTCTTCCCTCTAACCTCGAGCGGTTTTCCGCCTCACGCCCTTTCCTCTCACACCCTTCGTCTCTACACGAACCTGCGACACTCATTGCTTCCTGTGTCCTCATTCCAGTCGACCTATTCATGTAATCTTCCTCCTCCACCATAACAGGAAATAACAGCCTCCACGCACAATCACGACAGCGGGGCGGCGATGCAACAAGGGCCACCCACCCCCTTCCTATCACCCGTGTCCCTCTCCTTGTAAATTAAATCCCCCTGAGCGCTCAGGTCTCCCGCCCACGCCACCTCGCAGCCATCGCCCATGAATTATTTCCCGTGCCCCGCCGTCGAGCCCCTGGCATCTGTTGACACGGGTTCCTACTTCGATTGCGAGCGGGAAATGCCATTCTCGTAACCCCCCCCCCCAAAAAAAAAAAAAAAAAATGTTGAAAGTACTAGTTCGTGCTTTGTGACCGTATGTTTTAATTTACGTACATGGCTTGGCATTCTCCCAGTCGTTCTTGTTAACTGGTAATCTGCCCTCCCCCCCCTCCCCCAACACTTTCCTTACAATCCTTCATCCTTCTTCCTTACCTCCTCGCCTCTCCTTTCACCCTCCTTTGTATGCCCCCCCCCCTCCCATCCCTATCCACCGACGTCTTGAAAATCCCCTCTCCCCCGGCCCCTTCTTTCCCCCCACAAGGCCTCTGCCGCCCTTCACTCCCCGTCCAGCTCTTGAGGTACTTGTCTCATCGCTAGGGACAAGGACTCGTGCAGCATTCATTACACGCCCCAGAGGCAAATTGCGTTCTTCTGCAACGTAAAATAAAATATTTTGCATCTGTTACTGTTATCAAAAATAATAATTACTGCTGTAGTCATAATGATCAATAGCAAAAAATAAATAAATAAATAATCAATGACAGCAGCACTTACAACGAATGTTTTAGCAACACTGCTGTACCATCAGTGGCAGCACTTTCAGTATCGGTATTCTTGTTAGTAATATTCGCACTAGAATCAGTTAAACTAAAAGTAATGTCAATATGAAATGAAAACGAAAATGACAATATCAACATCAGCGACGATGGAACTGTAAAAATAGGAGAAAAACGTTATCTACGAAAGGAGAAGAGAGGGAAAGAGAATAAAGAAAGAAGAATTATAAACAAAGTGCCACAATAAGAGATCTGACTAAAGGCACAAGGCACAAGATGTCAACGTTACTTTCGTTCACCGGAGGGTATCTGGGGGGGGGGGGGGTATCGGGGTATCGAGGTATCGGGGTAGAAGTTGGAGGGTGGAGTGGGACGGAGACGGAGGGGATGAAAACGACTATTTTCCGTGTCTCTATCTTATCTATATCACGTTGAATCTAAAATATTTTGCTCTTAATATAAATATGCTATATATGTTGTTTTTATACTATTTTTTCTAATAATTCCAACTGACTTGAAAACGAATTTTACTAGTCACTAACGGTGTGCGTTAACGATATCAGGAAATTGCAGTCCAGGCTTTTGATGCAAGATTTTGATGCAAGTCTGTCTCTCACATGCCTTGACCAATGTAGCAGATAATTCTATGGAAAGCGGGAAAGCAATATATTCTCTTCATTCGAAAAAAAACTTCAGTTTTCAATGCGATGTATGCAAAAGAGAACGGATATTACACATATATAACTCCAATGATACCGCCTTGATCATAACGTCATTGACTGTATTCTAACTACGTATATTAATAAATAAATGTATAACAAAAAAGAGGTCATAACTACGATCTGTAGCAGAAACTAGTGATCGCTACGACCATTCCAAAAAACTATTCAATTGCCATTTTCAGCGAAAAAAGCAAATCTCTTTCCTTGTTGTAAGGAGTGAAAAAAAAACAACGTTTTTTCGGATTATTCCAAACGCCAAAAAAATGGTCCATTTTAGACATGGCCAGAACGAATCTCGTAACAGCGGTTCTAACGACGAGCAGATAACACACAAGGTCAAGAAGCTGGAGAGCGAAGGAATGGAAAAGAGGAACGCGAAACTAAAGGTAGAAAATACAGGAAGACTGAGGGGGAGGGGGAGGGGGGGGGGGGGAGGGGGAGGGAGCGAGAGACAGAGAGAGAGGGGAGAGAGGGAGGAAGAGAGAGAGTGAGGGTAGGGAGGTAGGGAGGGAGGGAGGGTGAGAGAAGGGAGAGGGAGAAGGGGGGGAGTGAGAGGGAGAAGGGGGAGGGAGAGGGAGAGGGAGAGGGAGAGAGAGAGAGAGAGAGAGAGAGAGAGAGAGAGAGAGAGAGAGAGAGAGAGAGAGAGAGAGAGAGAAGGAGAGAGAGAGAGAGAGAGAGAGAGAGAGAGAAGGAGAGAGAGAGAGAGAGAGAGAGAGAGAGAGAGAGAAGGAGAGAGAGAGAGAGAGAGAGAGAGAGAGAGAGAGAGAGAGAGAGAGAGAGAGAGGAGAGAGAGAGAGAGAGAGAGAGAGAGAGAGAGAGAGTAGGGGGGGGAGGGATATGTGCCAGAAAGAGGGGGAGAAGATGAGAAATGAGAGGATGGGGGAAGAAGAAGAGGGGAGGGAGATTGAATGCAGGAGATAGAGGGGGACGAGTAGGGTGGAAGGGTGGGGGTACGGGGGGGGTGAAGTGCCAAGCTCTGCCCACCAATCACTCTTGCTCGCTGTTTGTTCTTGCTTCGTGGCACCGTCCGTCCCTCCGAGGAGACCCGCCGTGCCCCCGACCCTTCAACCCGCCCCGACGGGAAACCAAGAAATTCGTGAAATCGCTGACTCGATCGAACGCGACTTATCAGTGACAGACTAAAAGAATTAAATAACAACATGGAGGGTGAGATAAAGTGTGGGATGGGGGGGGAGAGCGATGAAGAAGGGGCAGGAAGGAGGGGAGGAGGAGGGAGTAGAGGAGGGGAGGGAGGCAACCGGGCACCAAGCAGTCTGGGAGGATTGAGTTTCTTCGAATGTTGAACGTTGGCATTTGGATGTCTCACAATGGAACGTTCTTCTATGACGCCGCGGAGGATGCCCATAGGCCGCGGGCACCTTCTAGGCCTACCTGATGCCATTCTGTCACCTAATAAAACGAATACAAACGAAAAGAAGCCGAGGACATAACCGAAAGGCAGACATAAGCGGCGGAGAAAGCGAGCGAAGAAAACGCGTCGTTCGGACGAAAACGTCTGGCAAACAATGAGGCTGGGGTACGATACCAGCGGGTGGTTCTCGCAACACAACATCGTCACTGCTAGACATACCCCGCAACACGCACACAAGCGATGCCCAGCTTGATGTCACGTACATCACATAGAAAGAGCTGAATATTGTGGCCTATCCCGCGAAAGCAAAATCAGTATGTCAAGAAAAATCGGATGTAGTGACTTTGAAAAACGCTGCAAAAACAAACTAATCGGCATTGTGCGTCAAAAAACTAAAATACCCGATAAAAAGTAATTGTAAAACTAAAATCTCGCATCACGATCTCATGTCCAGAACACATCGTTGAATGTGCCGTCACACACTGAATGAATAACCCGATTTATAAAAGCCGCCACATTAGTAGAGATATAATTATAGGGAATAATAAAATATCTATTTCAACATGAAGGAAAAATTCGTTTGATACAAACGTGACAATGCCAAGTGGAATTTGCCATCACTTTGTTTATTCCAAGAAGCAAGCGCTGCGCCATGACGTAATGCCCCAATGAGAGCGCGCCTCATATTGACAACTTAATAAGGCGTAATGTTTGGTGTTATCATCAGGGGCGATTAGACCAATCAATCACTCCTGCAAGCGCAAGTGTACTTAAGATCTATGGATGACTCACCTTAAACATACATTTATGACCAAAACGCCCCGAGAGATGATCCCATGAAACAGAAAACGCAACATACTCAAACACTCCGTTTTCTGTGATCAGCCACGGCGTACTCACCTGCAACACAAAACAATGCATGAGGACAAATGTTAAAACAGTGCAAACAAATAATTCGGCAATTTATATTTCATATCATGAACTAGTATTGAAATTCAGATACATTTGTAAAGTTCAACCTTTGCTCTCTTATCCCCCCCCATCTCTCTCTCGCTCTCTCTCTCTCTCTCTCTCTCTCTCTCTCTCTCTCTCTCTCTCTCTCTCTCTCTCTCTCTCTCTCTCTCTCTCTCTCTCTCTCTCTCTCTCCTTCTTCTTCTTTTCTCTCCTCCTTTTCCTTCTCTCTCTCTCTTCTCTCCTTATTTTTCCTTTTCTCTCTCTCTCTCCTTCCTCTTCCTTCTATCTTTCCTTCCTCTTCCTTCTCTCTCTCTCTTCTTCCTCTTCCTTCTGCCTCTCTCTCCTTCATCTTCCTTCTCTCTCTCTAATTCCTCTTTCTTTTCTCTCTCTCCTCTCTCTTCCTTATTTTTTATCTCTCCCTCTCCCTCTCCCTCCCCCTCTCCCTATACCTCCCTCTCCCCCCTCTCCCTATCTCTCTCCCTCTCCCTCTCTCCCTATACCTCTCCCCCCCCTCTCCCTATCTCTCTCCCTCCCCCTCTCCCTATACCTCCCTCTCCCCTCTCTCCCTATACCTCTCCCTCTCCCTCTCTCCCTCCCTCAGGATTGAATCCCCGCACAGTCGAAGGCCACCGAAACAGCTTCGGATTCCGGGAAGGTAAAGAACGCCGTCCTGAACTCCGGGAGACAGAAGTAAACATCGAACCGCTCTTTCTGATATACTTTTATTCATACAGACATCATCTCCAGCCCACGAAGTCCCGAGACATTCATGGTGCGCGGGACACTCCTACAAAGAGCCTAGGCCGCACAAAGAACATCGGTAGGCGAAAGTTTTAATGTAGGTCCTGGTGAATATTTGTATCCGAGCACAAAAATTATGTACTCTCCGCCACCAGCAGTGTGCACAAGTCATGCCAAATTACATGCAAAACGTGGATGTAAATATACGAACCAGTGCGATATAGAATTCGCGTTTATTGTTCTACGATATGGAAAAAAAAAGTTCAACTTTCACGAATTCGACAATGACTAGGATTCTTTTACAACAGATTGGAAAAAAAAACACATCAACGTAGGAAGAACAGCTATCATTCATCCTCTATAAAATTCAACAAAGCAATATACGAAAGGCTATGCGACACGCAATGCAAGATAATAACGGACGTGAGAGGGCCGGAGTAACCTTGATGCACTGGTCCCTCTCGGCTTGTTATGTATATCCCGTTCTTTTATCGTATCTCCCACGCTTTATAGAAAACGGGCATCTGGAATATGTCACGGAGGCTCCTCTAGTTCCCGCTCTTCTTCGCTTCTTTTCCAATGCGGTTCGTTCTCGGCCGTAATGTTGCTCCGTTACGATGCTTCAGACAACAAATACGTAATAAACTACAATACAATTTCACTACTGGAAGTTACTGACAGAACGAGCGACGTAAATACGAGCAAAAACACTGCTCTTACAACCGTATCATCGGTCAGCGTTGTGCTTTTGTCACTTCCAGACGATGACGAGACACAGACCACGCTACTCCTCTTACTCCCGCCCACAAATTGGATAACTGATATTCCGTCTCGGGGAATACAAACACTATGGGTTGTAATTCGCGTATCGATCCCATTGGCGTCGGGGAAATCCAAGGTCGTGCGGCGCGACTGACCAGCACACGCGGTCACAAATGCTGCCTGGGACCTTCATTGGTATCTGGCGAATCCGCAGATCTGCATTTTCACATCGGAGGTGCGAAAATCAAGGACTGCTTAACGACATTCTCGAACTGGGTTTTCCGGAATAAGAATGCGATCGGAACACTTAAGAAAGGGTCTTAGACTTCCCAGAACGCCAAGTAGCACCACTCCAAAGCTGACCACGAAAATATTTCTCCGAACCTGATAATTTCTTTCTAATTCTCCGAATATACATGGCGAACGAACGCACATCCGACGCTTCAATGCGAGCCGATGGAAGTTTTAACAGACCAAGAGCTGCAAATCCATTTTGTCGAACGAATCGCAGTGACAAGAGCCCGCGACATATCCCGTCCCTCAATATCCATATAATTCGCAGAACCACAGCGCCTCCTGGCCGTCGTCCCGTGCCACGAGCGGCCTAGGAAAGTACTTTGACTCGGGCGCCGACGTTTCCCGAGTAGCATAGCCAGGCGGACACTCAACCCACCCCGGATGGAACGGCGGGAGCAGACTCCACTCCGGCCGGGGTTCCACGAAGTAACGGTGTCTGTAACACACCAACTGAGGCAGAAATTCTCACTACCTGAATGTCTCACAGAGGGTGCGCCCCCCTCCCCCCATCTCGACGCCCGCAAGGTCCGCCCACTGACAATTAAAGCGTTTTATTGCGGACATAACTTGATGTAATATCGGCCATCACGTAGCATCCATTATAACAACAACCCCGGCGTGACATTAACGCTTCCACTTTACCCACACATAATAAGCTTTCTCACAACCGCTAAATAAAATATAAAACTATAAAAACTCGCTCGAGAGAACAAGGAAGGGGAAAAAAGTGTTTCGCCGTTGTTTGTATTTTTATATTCTTCTGTGCGATTATCAGCGGCTTCAGTTACTTCCCACTCCCACTCCCCCTCCCACTCTCGCTAGCAATCGCACTCCCACTCCCACTGCTTTCCCCCCACAATTGAGAACACTCCGACGCGCAGAACATTTCACTCCAGGTCCTGCGCAAACCGAGTGGCGATCAAGGCTCACTAACAAGTCCAGGTCTTCAAAAATCATAACTGCAAAGGGATCCAGTCGACGCGGACGAGAAGTTATACTTGGCGGACGTTAAATCGAGTCTTCATGTCTCTTACAGCGATCATAAAATGTTGAGTTCCATTTGACGTGGGCATTATGCAAAAGTGTAATATCTAAATCATTGGTTATAAAGTTGACTACTTCAAAATATTGTTTTAGAGACACTCACGAGTATCATTCTGGCAAAGCTTCATTATCCAAACACTGCAAATAGTGCGAAACATAAATAGCAATATTGACTTTCAAGAGGATCTTTTTATATGAAGATACTAAGGGAAGCGAAAATAAATTGCGAAGAGAAATCCTGCGTTGAAAATACAGCGCAAAAGCAAGGAAACGATATGTAAATAAAACACAGAATGAGGGGGGGGGGGGACCATGATAAACCCACGAAATCATGCACTGAGAAAAGAAGCGAAATGTTCATACTCGTGGGGAAAAAATAGCCAAGCCAGCGAAGGAGGGGAAAAGGCCGAGCGGTGCCTGGCGCGTACGGAACTCGGGGCAGGAGCCGGCAGCAGGTAGGACGGGCGTGGCGCGACATATGGCCCGGTGATCCCTCAACGCCGGGCCCATCGTCGGGTAATCGCCTCCGCCTCGTAATCATCGCCCGGCAATCATGGACAATTACGGGGCTGACGGACGCCCCGCGGAATCACGAATTCGACGCCCCATTTCGCATGTAGATTTGTCGCGCGAGGGCGGCGAGGCGCTTCTCCGTCATTTCACAGGGACGTTACAGAGCCCGACACCGTTTCGCGGCGATAACCATATGTTTGACACGCGGTTCGCATCGACCAGGAGCCGGCTCGGTCTCGTCAAACACGTCCAGACGAACGAGCGAGGGAAATGAAACCTCGGCTCGAAGGAAACTCGATCGACAGTGAAGACCGGTAAAAACTGGCACCTCGAGATAATTAAAAGATGTTTAAATAAGGTGTTGGGTTTGCCAGATGGGAGATAGCAGTGATAGTGACATGTTAGTTCAGACAATGAGGTTATGGGTTGCGTGGTAACATTCCCACGGACTAGCTGCACCCGCTGCCAATCTTAGACACGACCCGCCTTGATATGCATCAGTTCTGAACTACATTTCTACTAAGCATTAAAACAGTAACCTTTGCACGCCATCTGTTGTCTCTGTCTGCAAACGGAGTCATATGAACCTGCAACGACCCTTTCAAAATCGTTTTGGATTCGCCACTTCACTTTCTCGACGACTGCCAGCCATCCGGTCGTACATAATGACTTCCTCTTCTTGCGTCGTATCCCAGTCATTACCTCCATCAGCCTATACTTAGACTCGGTCAAAACACGGTTTCCCGACAGGTCGGTCGCCATCATCGGTGACAGCCTAATCTCTAAGTCTGTAATAGCTTCCAGGCTGAATTTACAATAAGTAAAAACCATTATCCAAATCCCGAACGAGCATGAGTACTACTTTGTAAAGTTTACAAATTGTGAGAACATTTCTGGCTAATAAACATATCAAATTGTCACTGACAATTTGCCACATAACAATTCTTCCGTTAAATCTGATTTATACTGTATCAAATTAAACAAATCTTGTCGATTCAAAGGAAGTCATCATTCACAAACGTTAAAAATACGGATTAAATCTGAAACTAATGTAACTTCTTAGAGACATTTTGTTGTCAAGAATATCTCACAATTTGGGATCTTTGATAAAACCCTTGGCCCTCCGACGAGGCCAAATTGGCGGTGACCCCTGACCCAGCGTCGCCCCAGTTTCGATCCAATATTCCGGCTACACTTGCGCCACACTGCCGGCCCCACTTGCCAAGGCCTACACACGACACTCCCCTCACCTCAAGTTTAACGCGATACACTTCCGCCAGACGACCATATCCGTGGAAACCAAACATAACTGGTGGCACCACACGCTGGCACTGCCGCACCGTGCACGCCGGCACACGCAAGGCAAACGCACGAGTCTTGCGAGCCAGAAAGGAGCCGAAGTCTGATGGTGATGACGCCCAAGAAGGTACCTGCGTCACGCAAGGAAGCTGGGTCGTGTCCGCTCCTAAATACCTGCCACAGGTGCGCGGGACGCTGCGAGCCCAGCCACGCCCCTTGCCTTCAGCCCCCCTCCTTTCCATAACCAACCCGACTTGCACGCCGTTATATACAAGACTAGTTCTCAATTACAGCAATTTTAGTCTTAGAAATTCAGAAACTTTTCTGCGTTGACTGAATATGCTACATAGTCGACGACCAATTTATTTCCTTCATTGAGCCTAATTATCCAAATTATCCTTATGAAGAACAAAGTCAACTCCAACCTTGACGCCATACAAGCCCCTGGATAACGTCGTCCCCAAACTCTAGTAAAGACAGCTTTCCATATAGCATTAATTCTCCCCAGATCCTCCTGGCTTGATAATGTTTGGCATTCCATTCTTGCGGGTGTGCAGGCGGCCCGGGCACCCAGACATCAAAGTACGGGAACTTAATGGTTCCGTCACATCCATCCGGCCTCGGGGTCACCACACACAAATTCATTAGCAAGGCGGAAAATCACGTGACACCAAGTTTTCCTAAGACACTACGGGGCGCCGCAGGACAAGCGCCGAGATTGGGGCGGGGCGGGTTGAGGGGACCTGCAGTGGGGGAACGCATGGGTCGTGCTTTAAACACACACATACACACATTCGTACATGCACACAAATGGTCAGGGTGCTTGAATGCGTGGCCCCATGGGCGTGTTATTAGGACCCGAAATTTAAAAAGAGTTCTGGAATAAAATGGAATAAAGACATACGTTGTGGGACGAAGAGATGAACAATGACAATATCGCTCACCCATGTATAGAATGGAAATTAATTTGAGAGAAGATTTGGAAAAGGAAGCAAAATCTAGCAACTAGGATCAGATGGGAGGCGATGGGGGGTGAGGGCCAGGGCAAAGGTGGGGGGTGAGGGCCAGGGCAAGGGTGGGGGGTGGGGGGTCTCGAAGGAAGAAGACACAGGACAGAAATTCAGACAAAGAAGGAAGTGCACAGACAAACGAGAAGAAGTGGCACGGGAAGGACGCAATTAAACGGGGGAGGCAAAACACGGAGATAAAGGCCATGACAAAAGAAACAAGTAACTGAAAAAAATGATGAGGTACCGGTATGAAGGAGACAGGAAGGACTAAGATAAGACCAAATCAAGTCCCTGTAAGAAATGAAGGAGGAGGATGACGGGGAAGAGGATGGGGGAGGTGGAGAGGGGGAAGGGGGTAGGGAGGAGGAAGTGCAAGAGAAAGGGAGGGGAGGGGGAGGGGGAGGGGGAGGGGGAGGGGGAGAGGAAGGGGATGGCGGAGATGTAGAACGAATAGGATGAGGACGAAGATGAGGATGAAAAGGGGGAGGAGGAGAGGAGGAGAAGGGAGGGAGAAGAAGAGGATAAGGAAGATATGGGGAGGAGCAAAAAGAGGAGGAGGAGGAGGAGGAGGAGGAGGAGGAGGAGGAGGAGGAGGAGGGGAGGAGGAGGGGAGGAAGAGGAGAAAGGAGGAGGAGGAGGAGGAGGAGGAGGAGGAGGAGGAGGAGGAGGAGGAGGAGGAGGAGGAGGAGGAGGAGGAGGAGGAGGAGAAGGAGGAGGAGGAGGAGGAGGAGGAGGAGGAGGAGGAGGAGGAGAAGGAGGAGGAGGAGGAGGAGGGGGGGAGGAGGAGGAGGGGCCACGACGATGACAATGACGAGGATAAGGGAGGACATGGATGAAGAGAATAAGGGACTGGAAATGGAGATGCGGAAGAGGAAGAGGAAGAGGAGAATGAGAATGATAAGAAAAGGAAGAGGAAGAGGAGAATGAGAATGATAAGAAAAGGAAGAGGAAGAGGAGAATAAGAATGATAAGAAAAGGAAGAGGAAGAGGAGAATGAGAATGATAAGAAAAGGAAGATGAGAAGGATGAGAAGAAGGCAAGGCACCGCGGCTAAGACACGAGGGCCGGGCATGGATGGGATGAGGCAGCCGCGGGTGGACGGTCTGCGGCGGGCCGTGAGCGGCCGTCAGCGGCAGTGGCGTCGCCTCGGAGCCTAAGACAAATCTTTCCGTGATAGCGGGGCGCCGGGGGCAATTTTCCGGTCGTGTGAGGTCGCCTTGTTTTCCGACCAAATTTTCCGCCGCCATACATGAGCGGCCGTTGGGATTAGCTGGAGATGCGGAGTGGCACAACCCTTCGTTCATGCGTTCACACTATATCGTTCAGATCCGGCCACCACTTCTCGAGCCTTCTTACAAACATGAACTCGCATGGCGCCTAACGCATGTGTTTATATACAGAAATTGCTCTCTTCACCTTCGCTATGGAGTTGGAACTCGTCTCTGCACTAGTGGACCATGCATAGTAAACACGTTAATCTATCAAATTATCACCCAATAACTCGTAACAAGCAATCTAACGCTTCATATAATTTCACACAAGCACACGAGCAAATAGCCTGCAAAGAGACACAAACAGTGCCCCATAACACCTAACTACCTAGCCTGGCCGCGTCCCGACAAAGGCGTTGACGATTTTATTGAGGCGGAACGTGTGAGTGACCACCAATGAGTGTTGCGGCGGCGCCTCCGCCCTCGCTCCCAAACCTCCACTCGGACGCGATCGCCACTTGCGTGCACGGCGGCGTACACGACCACGTGCACCGACCGCCCACACACCTCCGGCTTGTTACGTACGACTCGAGCCATCATTCGCATAGAGAAAAACAGTCGCACATATATTGGCACAACCCTGAGCATACAATAAAACCCCTACCGAGATGAGGGCCACACATGCCCCGTTTTCCTCGTTCGGAAAATAATGGGTGCTGGCGGGGCATGGGTGCTGGCGGGGCATGGGTGCTGGCGGGGCATGGGTGCTGGCGGGGCATGGGTGCTGGCGGGGCATGGATGCGCTGCTTTAAGCCGTGACGAGGGTATTGGCGGGACCTCTAATGGGCAGAGACAATTGGCGACCTTTCCAAGTCTATACTACAACAACGGTCTGACCTTCTACCGACATTTATCGCAAAGAATAGCCTTTTAACGACATTTACAACATATGACAACTTTCTATCTACATCGCAGTACCTGACGGCTAGATCAACCTCTCCGGTACGAGAAATAACCCAACGTATAGAGCCTTAGAACAAAGTATCTTCCGACGCCCAAGGAGGAAGACAAATAAAGCTCATTTCATGTCACTTCACCGTAACAGAAAAAAAATTCACTAATACTTATAATGATCTAACAAGTAAAAATGAAATTAAATTACCGACATAATAAAATCACAATCACTTATATTTGGCATAAAACAAAATAAAATATACCCTCTTACATATATAGCATCTAAATCCAAGCTTAAGCCAATAAACATAATGATAGAAAAACAAGAAAATAACCGATGCTTCGATGACAGGAATAAATTAATCACGCTTAATTCCTCGAAAATAGTGAGGCAATTAGTTAAAACAAGTAAACGTGCGCTATGAACACAAGTACACGCGCGAGCAAATGCAGAACAATTATGAGTAATCTGTCCGTCACTCTAGAGGACTAAAAACGTCACACTTACATGCGCTCACACACACACACACACACACACACACACACACACACACACACACACACACACACACACACACACACACACACACACACACACACACACACACACACACACACACACACACACACACACACACGTTCCCTCCCCTCCCCTACCTCCACCCCCACCCCTCACAAAATCTCCCAGAGGAAAAAAAATCACAATAATAATAATAATAATAATAACAATAATAAAAACTGCGAGATTAACAATGACGCAGGGGACGGGAGGAGAAAAACCTCCCAAGAAACGAAAGTCCGCTAGGCTTGCTTGTGGTCGAACCAACCACAGACTCGGAGAAAAACACAGTACGAAACACCAGGCGCCACAACACTCAATGGAGAGAGAGATACCTACACGCAGAGATACATACATGCATTCCTTGTAAGGATCGAAGAGGAGGAGGACGGGCGCATAGGGTGGCTGAGGAAGGGGGAGGAATAAGATGGAGGATGGGAGGAGAGGAGACGAATGGGGAGGGGCAAGGGAAGGGAAGGGAAGGGAAGGGAAGGGAAGGGAGGGGAGGGAAGAAGAATGATTAGAGGAGGGAAGGGGAAAGGAGGCACAGGGACGGGGAGGGAAATGGAAATGAAAAGGAAAAGGGAAGGGAATGGAGAGGGAAGTGGACAAGGAAAAGAGGAAGGGAGGGAAGGGGAGGAAAATGGGAGGAAAAACGTCAAGAGGAGAAGGAAGGGGAGGGGAAGAAAGGGGAAGGAGACAAGAGGAAATGGACGGGGGACGAATATGGAAGAGGGGAGGAAATTCAAGAAGGAGGAGAAATGAGGCAAACGGAGAGAAGGAGACAGGGAGAGCGACAACGCAAGGAAATGCATGACGGGGGAAAATAAGGAAGAAAGCAGAGCGATAAAGCTAGAAGGCTAGATAAAGGAAAATAAGATAAGGAATGGAAAGGAGGGTTCGGAAAGGGAAACGGAGAGGGATGGAAGGACGAAAGGGAAAAGTGAAAGAGTGGAGAAGGGGAGAAGGGGAGCGCAAGGGAAGGGGTATGAGGGGCAGAGAGAGAAAATGGTCGGGGAAAGAAAAAGTATGGTGCAAATGAGTGAGTAAGCGAGCGACGGAGAGGGGGAGATAAGACAAATAGACAGAGCGCGTGCAAGGGGGGGGGGGAGGGAGGGATGAGGGAGGGATTGAAAGAAGGGGGGAGTTGGGGGGACGGAAAAAGAAAGAGGGGAGAGAGAAAGAGAGAGGAACAAGGAAAGAGGAAAGTGGATATATATGTATATATGTTTGTGTATATATATACACAAACACACTTGTGTGTATATATATGTATATATGTATGTATGTATGTATGTATGTATGTATGTATGTATGTATGTATGTATGTATGTATGTATGTATGTATGTATGTATGTATGTATGTATGTATGTGTGTGTGTGTATGTATGTATGTATGTATGTATATATATATATATATATTTATATATATATAAACATACATACAAAGAGAGAGAGAGAGAGAGAGAGAGAGAGAGAGAGAGAGAGAGAGAGAGAGAGAGAGAGAGAGAGAGAGAGAGAGAGAGAGAGAGAGAGAGCGACGGCGGCGGCGGCGAGAGCAGGCGATTCTTGTACGAAACGTTAAGACACAAGGGCCGGAGGTTGTGGCACACAGACTCCCTCCTTCTCCTTGGCTGCACGTATGCCTCGCAGTGTTGCCAAACCGCCCAAAAGTCAATTAAGAGTCGTTCATCCGCCAAGCACCACCGCCAGAGTAAAATTTAATTAAACCCCCAACATTTTTTTCATCCATTTTTAATTCAAGTACTTTTATTTCGATTTTTTTTTCTATGTGATGTCCCTCGATAATAAAATCATAGAGAGGGCTAAGGACGAATAGGGTGTAATATGCTAGTTAATCGTTAGTGAGAGGGGGAGAGGTGGCAGATAAGTCTGAGCGAATGAGCCTGTAGGTGTGCGATATCCAATACGTATGTTAACGAGGAAGGAAAGCAGTACATGGACGTGTGAATGAATCAGTGTGCGGCCGAGAGAGAAAGAGCGAAAGTGGGAAAGAAAGAACGAGAGAGTGAGAGTGAGTGAGAGTGAGAGAGAGAGAGAGAGAGAGAGAGAGAGAGAGAGAGAGAGAGAGAGAGAGAGAGAGAGAGAGAGAGAGAGAGAGAGAGAGAGAGAGAGAGAGAGAGAGAGAGAGAGAGAGAGGGGGGGGGGGGGGAGGGAGAGGGAGAGGGAGAGGGAGAAGGAGAAGAAGGAGAGGGAGAAGGAGAAGAAGGAGAGGGAGAAGGAGAAGGAGAAGGAGAAGGAGAAGAGAGGAGAAGAAGGAGAGAGGGAGAGGGAGAGGGAGAGGGAGAGGGAGAGAGAGAGGAGAGGGAGAGAGAGAAGGAGAGGAGAAGGAGAGAGAGGAGAGAGCGAGAGGGAGAGGGAGAGGGACTGAGAGAGAGAGAGGGAGAGGGAGAGGAGAGAGAGGGAGAGGGAAAAGAGAGGGAGAGGGAAAGGAGAGAGAGGGAAGGAGAGAGAGGGAAAGAGAGAGAGAGGGAGGGAGAGGGAGAGAGAGTGAGAGGGAGAGGGAGAGAGAGTGTGAGGGAGAGGGAGGGAGAGGGAGAGGGGAGGGAGAGGGAGAATAGAGAGGAGGGAGGAAGAGGGAGAGGGAGAGGGAGAGGGAGAGAGAGGGAGGGAGAGGGAGAGAGAGGGAGGGAGAGGGAGAGAGAGGGAGGGAGAGAGGGAGAGGAAACAGGAGAGGGAGAGAAAGAGAGTGAAAGTGGGAGAGAAAGAACAATAGACTGTGGGTGAGATTGAGATTGAGAGAGAACGGGAGAGTGAGGGAGGGGGGGGGGGTGGAGAGGAAAGGAAAGATTAAACTGATAAATTTATTCAAATCATATTGGTAACACTGTCTGCATAACAGCACATGGGCACTATGATAGAGAGAAAGAGAGAAAGAGAGAGAGAGAGAGAGAGAGAGAGAGAGAGAGAGAGAGAGAGAGAGAGAGAGAGAGAGAGAGAGAGAGAGAGAGAGAGAGAGAGAGAGAGAGAGAGAGAGAGAGATGATAAATACATATATTAAAAAAAAAAAGGAAAAAAAACTACCGCCCCCTTTTCCGCGAAGTAACTCAAGCACCCCACGATCCATGCCAAACGGCCGAAGAAAAAAAAATCATTTCCATACCGCAAATAACCTTGTTCCTTAAAACCACGAATCAGTGACTATCCCCCCCCCCCCCCCCCGCTTAGCACAGAGCACAAATACAACAAACGTCCGAACACAACAGCCGACGAATACAGCCAACGTCCGAATCTCTTACATTCGTTTTATTTCCCCCGTCAAGCATCACCCACTGACCAAGCAAGCACCGATCGACCTATCAATAAACTCCTTATTTAATTGAAAAAAAAGGAAACCAATAAAAACAAACCAGAAAAAAATAAAACACTCCATTTAAAAATGGGAAAGAAAGAAAGAAAAAAAAAAAAATAAACGAAAGGGGCTACAAATCCCCTCATACTCTCACCCCCCCCCCCTTCTTCCTCCTTCCTCCTTCCTCTCTCCCTCCCTCCCTCCCTCCCTTCCTCCCTCCCTCCCTCCCTCCCTCCCTCCCTCCCTTCCTCCCTTCCTCCCTTCCTCCCTTCCTCCCTCCCTCCCTCCCCGACTTCGCTCAAAAACCGAAGTCTAAGCCAAGGGGCCTGACGCACGCTTCAGGATACGGTAACTATCTCATTTGTATTCGGGCAACTTCGCGCCGCCTCGCCCCGCCATTTCTTCATCTTTTACCCGCCACGCACCAACTTTTCCCGCCAAATATCAGCCGACGCGCAAGGGGGGTGGGGAGGGGGAATAGAAGAGGATGGGGGGGGGGGGAGGAGTGCGGAGGAAAGACGGGAAAAAAAGAAGAAAAGAAAATGTTAGACTCCAAGACAGATTCTTTCCCTCGTTTGCGTGACCGCGCTGATCTTCTTGGAGGAGGTTGAGTCGGAGAAGGAGGGAGGGAAAATAGGGAGATAAAGCGGGAATGGGCGTGAAGGGGAAGGCGGAAAATGGAAGGAGAGAGAGGAGCAGGAGACATAAGATAAGGAGAGAGGAAAAGAAGTGGAGAAAGTGAGAGGGAAGGAGTGGAGGATGAGAAGGAGGGAAAGGTAAGGAGGGAGAGGGAGAGGGAGAGGGAGAGGGAGGGGGGGAGAGAGGGAGAGAGAGAGAGGGAGAGAGAGAGAGAGAGAGAGAGAGAGAGAGAGAGAGAGAGAGAGAGAGAGAGAGAGAGAGAGAGAGAGAGAGAGAGACAGAGAGAAAGAGAGAAAGATAGAAAGATAGAAAGAGAGAAAGAGAGCGAGAGCGAGAGAGAGACAAGAGACAGAGACAGAGACAGCGAGAGCGAGACAGAGACAGAGAGATAGAACAAAGGGGGAGGAAGAGGAAGAGGAGAGCGAAAAGAGAAGATAAGCGAAGAGGGGCGAGAGAGCGTAAGAAAAGAGAAGAGAGAGTGAGAGAAAAATGAAAATATACGAAAACTGATTACCCGGACGCCCCCCTCCCCCCTCCCCCCCTCTCCTTCCCGAGCCCAACCATGTTCTCTTATTACCACACAATACCCAGCTCTTGCCATCAACTTCCCAAAACAAATGATAACTTTTCGCCCTTTCTTTTATTATTCCTCTGGGAGATAATCCGTACTTTTCGCGATAAACATACAATATAAATCGATTATTGGGGAATGAGGAGGAGAGAGAAGGGTGGAGAGAGGGAAGAAAGAGGGAGACGGGATGGATAGATGGAGGAAGGGTGGGTTAGATGGATCGATGGAGGGAGGGAGAGGGAGAGGAGAGAAAGAGGAAGAGAAAGAGAAAGAGAAAGAGAGAGAAGAGAGAGAGAGAGAGAGAGAGAGAGAGAGAGAGAGAGAGAGAGAGAGAGAGAGAGAGAGAGAGAGAGAGAGAGAGAGAGAGAGAGAGAGAGAGAGAGAAAGAGAGAGAGAGAGAGCGAACGAGAGAGAGAGAGAGAGAGAGAGCGAGAGAGAGCGAACGAGAGAGACAGAAAGTGAGACAAAGAGCGAACGAGAGAGAAAGAGAGACAAAGAGCGAGCGAGCGAGCGAGAGAGAGGAAGAGAGACAAAGTGCGAGAGCGAGTCTTAGCCAGAGGAGCCTGGGGGAGGCGGTGGGGGGGGAGTGTGAGTTTCAGAGTGAGATGATGCAGAATGACGATAGCTCCGGGTGATAAGAGCAGCGAAGGTAGAAGGGATGAAGCAGCCAAGGAGAGAGAGAGAGAGAGAGAGAGAGAGAGAGAGAGAGAGAGAGAGAGAGAGAGAGAGAGAGAGAGAGAGAGAGAGAGAGAGAGAGAGAGAGAGAGAGAAGACGATACGAAAGAGAGGGGAAAGCACAGACAGCGATACTATTTTCATTATGAAGTGAAAAGAAGAAAAGGTTCGTAGGGTAAAAAAAAAAAAAAAGCGAAATGAGGCGTTGAGAAAGCGTGGATTGGAATGAGCGCTGAGGGACTGCGGGGAAAGGTGGAAGGAGGAGGGCAGAAGAGAGGGGAGAGGAGAAGGGAGAGGAGAAGGGAGAAGGAGACGGTTAAAGAGAAGGAGACAGAGAAGAAGGGCAAGGATATGGGGAAGGAAAAGAACATAGAATGAAAGAGGGAAATGGAGAGAGAAAGGAGGAAGAAGAGTGCTAGGAGCGAGTCAAAAGAAACAACACTACCTTCCATCGTAAAAATAATAATAGCATAAATAGGATAAATGAATAATTAAGAAACGACTAATAAAGTGACACATAAAGCGGCCGCCCTTCGAGTGCTGGACTATGAAGGTCAAGCAGTGCGGAGAGGGAGAGGAGAGGAGAGGAAAAGAGAGGAGAGGAGAAGAGAAGAGAGGAGAGGTGGGGAGGGGGAGGAGAGGAAGGGGGGGGGGGGGGAGGGGGAGGGGATAGGGAGGTGGGGAGGGGGAGGAGAGGAGAGGAGAGGTGGGGAGGGGGAAGAGAGGAGAGGTGGAGAGGGGGAGGGGGAGGGGGAGGGGGAGGGGGAGGGGGAGGGGGAGGAGAGGAGAGGAGAGGTGGGGAGGGGGAGGAGAGGAGAGGAGGAGTGGTGGGGAGAAAAGGAGAGGAGAGGAGAGGAGAGGAGAGGAGAGGGGTAGGGTGGAGTGGAGAGGGAGAGGAGAGGTGGGGATGGAGGGGAAAGGTGGGGATGGAGAGGAGAGGCGAAGCAAAAGGAGCCAAAGAGAGGAGGGAGAGGAGGAAGCGAATATTGGCAAAGAACAAAAAATGAAGAATAGAAGAACAGCCATAAAAGTGGTACAATAATCACAGGAAGGAACAACATTAAAGACGCAGAACAGAAGAAACAGAATAAGTCGACCTAAAGATGAATATATCGACGAATCTTACGTAGTTCTAGGAAAAAAAACAAAAACAGACGACTCTCATCTTCAGGAGAAGGAAGAGGAAAGGCGAGCAAGGGGTAAGAGAAGGTGGGCAGAGGCAGAAGTAGGAGAATGGGGAGGGCCAGGGGGGGAGGGCCAGGGGGAGAGGTGCCGCAAAAAAACGGGAATCTCGCTGCTAAAGAGTCGGCAGGGCGGCAGCGGACAGACAGGCTGCCCAACAGACATGCTAGAAAGTTGGCACCACCTCTAGAAAGTTGCGGTCGGCGGAATCCAGGGAGGAAAGTCTTCGAGTCTCCCGGCCTCGCTTAGGTTCAGACACGGACTCAGACACACAGACACACGCACAAACACAGGCGCGCGCACATACACACACACACGATTACGTATCTCTGTGTGGAATAACTGTCCTCTCTCTCTCTCTCTCTCTCTCTCTCTCTCTCTCTCTCTCTCTCTCTCTCTCTCTCTCTCTCGCGCGCTCTCTCTCTCTCAGACAATCATAGCTGCACGCTGTTTACGTTCCACCTCTCACCGCTGAATAAAGGGAATGCTCCTCGATGATGAAGAAAACCAGAGAAAGTAATCCTCGATGCAATGCCAGAAACACTTATTACCTCACATCATGCCATTTACCGTATACTTGCTTCTCACCCCGTTTATCAAATCCTCCCACTTCCTTTCCAGCTTCTTCCATCGCCAGCGCCACAGCAACCGCATGCCAGCACGTGGAATGCGATACAAGAGAACACTCCTCAATCATCGCTGAGAGTTCGCCCAAGTCTCTCTACATCTCTGCATGGCTTGCATTGCCCGGGGCGCCAAGTAAATCATAGCAGTAATAACACCCATTCGGCTCTTTCAGATAACTCTTTTCCAAGGGCCCCTCCTCCCTGCGATACATCATCCGTGTGCACCGATGGAAATGCGAAAAAAAAGTCCATCTAATGACGGTTATCACAAGCCTTAGTGAAAAGAAATC
>NC_061833.1:20928782-20931282 GCF_019202785.1 Penaeus chinensis | reverse complement strand
ACGTCACGAGCTTTAATAGCCTGCTTCCGATCGCAAGCGTCTCTTCCTTCATTCTGAACGCCTTTCAAATTGCTCAAAAAGAAAAGGAAGAAAAAGTAACAGCCCCCTAAGGCCCTCAACCCTCAAGAGCGCCGGAAGAGGGTGACAGAGAGCTCTCCCCCCCCTTACCCTCATGGCCTGCAAAGCGTGGTCGTCCCGCACGACACACCCACACTGTCACTGGGGATTTGATTTATAACTGACTTCTAACCTAATAAGGGTCGACACTCCTTAGTCGTGTAAAGAGAGGCGCGTCACAGCGAGCGGGCCCTCAAGTCATTCTTGATCACCGAGTGTCAAGAGACCCTGTCGTGTCACGCTCGCGTCACGCAGCCAATTCCACCTCGACGACCACAAGTAACGGATAAAACCCAAATAAAGCAAAAACACATAAAAACTCCCCTGCATAGTGTGGCGATGTGTCACACGCGTGGCGTGGCGTGCATTCTCGGGAGGAAGTAACAACGAGGAGACATGCGAGCCTCATACAAGACATTCCGTCACTAGTCAACGCTGATAACTTAAACACTATCTCGCCCCGACACGCGAGACCTTGCGAGACTCGGGCGAATGTGATGGCACTCTATCATCTGACGTCATTCTGCATAATGCTAATATATCACCGAGGCACACTTTATTCTACTTGCTAATTTTATGGATACTGACGCATAGAATTGTTTCCATAACTTGTCATGAGAGATACGAGAAACGGCTTCGCCCTGTCCGTTACACCACACCATCATCTTCAGGAAAACGCGTGATACGTCAGCGTGACGCAAGGCGAGCATGAATCCAAATCTTTAAATCTAGCTTCCCTCTAATCCTGACACGCTCTTCTCGCTGATCACAATCAATAAAAATGCAGTTCAACATCAACATTTTTGTAGGTTACGAGTAGTCCCACGAGGCAGACAAAGCAAGGAGCCACCGCTGCCCTTTTTCCCCCATAATGCTCCCCCGTCGACACAGCGCCAGGCAGGCCATCGTCTCACTAGTGTTTACATGTGGTGGTAAACACTGCTTTGTTCGCTGCTCGTCTCCCCAGTGCCGTGTTTATACCTTAGCCTACACTTGACGCCGCCTCCTCCTTCCCCCTCCATGTAACCCTTCCTCCGCCCCCGAGCCGGCCTCGAACTCGCTGTCCTTTACGCCAACACACATCAACACCACCACCGAGTGCCTTCCCTTTTCAGGCATCTACACCAAAAACACTTCTCCTTAGCGACTTTCCCTCGTTTCTACTAGTTTCCCTAAAGAAGTACTCGTGTAGATTCCCACTTGTCTTCGCCAAGGTATATACAACGAGTTCGGTCCTGAAATCCAAGCTCTCACCTACGCCTCGTTCTTTCTCATATACTCGTTCTCTCTCCAAAACAGGGGAGTAACTACAATATACAATGGGAGCAAACATACTCTTTCAGGCGACATTACTCACTTTTTTTTTTCTTTTTTTTTTTTTACTTTCATTCAAAGATAAGTTATACATACGTGAGAGCACCCTTAGCTTGATCGTCGTAAATGAGACAACATACCTGTAAAAGAAAAAAAATAGACGTTAATTGATAGAAAACTTTAAAAATAATAAGAAAAAAAAAAGACATATTTTATTACACAAGCATGCGAATGAGCCCTGCTAGATGTCGTCCCTCACGGGGTCGTCCCACGTAGCTGGCCACGCCGCTTTACGCAAGGCCTATAAGTATATATACAGACATTGACTTAACCCGACAAATCACTCACCCCCCCCCCCCCACCACACACAACAACTCACAATCCAACTTAGAACAAACTGAAGACATCCCACCAGGATCCCATCGTCAATAACCCCCATCGACAAAAATTACCAGAAAGAGAAATCACCCGAGCACCCATTTTTTCCTTCAGTTCAAAGGAACAGCAACTCCATAACTGACCGTCTGCTGATAAAATAAAATAACTCGGAGCCTCACCACAGCCCCGGCACCACAACCGCCATGCAACATCGCTCACAAGGCACAATCATCAGGTTCCACAGACAACTTTGCTGGAGGTTACGGAGCAAACGGGCATCTGGTGCATACTAATGTGCGTCCGAGATGTTTTAATGTTCATACCCGGTGGGGATTATGGCGTGAACCAATAGTTACAAAGGCTCGGTCTCCGAACAAAAGCTCTTTGGTGTCCGGCGTTGGGACGGACGATAACGCGGTTTTAATGACGGTGTCCGTGTCCACAAGAAAGGGAAGCATTAATGCATCTTCGGTGTCCCTTTAATCTATCATGCTTTTACTGTCGTGCTGAAATAATTCAAACAAACCTAGACGACTCCAACGCCTTTCTTTCACGTCTTAAACCGCCTCCGTCTTCGCGCCGACGCACGCAACAATTCACTCTACAGAAACGAAATGAGAGGTTGACCCTCGTCTGGGGAAAGAACCAAGTAATGAGGTACAACTCATATGAAGTCCCCGGATGGAAGACC
>NC_061833.1:20921282-20923782 GCF_019202785.1 Penaeus chinensis | reverse complement strand
ACACGCACATTCAGTCGCACAAACTACGCTGTTTGCACTGTAAGTACAGATCGACAAGCTCGTGTGATTTTTTATTTTTTTTTAAATCAATAGCACTTATTCCTTTTGCATCTTGTTTCGTGGAGTGAATCTGCCTGCATGGTATCTCGCCGTACCCCCCCCCCCCACCCTACCCCACCTCAAGCCTCTACTCTCGACCACAGCTCTGCCCTCCGCCCCCCCCCCTCCCCCCTTCCCTCCTCCATTAGCCCACCCTGTAGCTGGAATGTCTGTCCCGCACGCTCGACGAATATCCTACGCTGGGCTTCCCACTTCACGCGACCTAGTTGACCTGTGCGCGACTCCAGGGACATGCTGTCACAACCGAATCCTTCCTCACTAACTTCACTACCTTTCAGCGAAATGTCTGTCTCTCTCTCTCTCTCTCTCCCTCTCTCTCTCTCTCTCTCTCTCTCTCTCTCTCTCTCTCTCTCTCTCTCTCTCTCTCTCTCTCTCTCTCTCTCTCTCTCTCTCTCTCTCTCTCTCTCTTCTTTCTCTCTCTCTTTCTCTCTCTCTCTTTCTCTCTCTCTTTCTCTCTTCTTTCTCTCACTCTTTCTCTCACTCTTTCTCTTCTTTCTCTCTCTCTCTCTTTCTCTTCTTTCTCTCTCTATCTTTCTCTTCTTTCTCTTTCTCTCTCTCTCTTTCTCTTCTTTCTCTTTCTCTCTCTTCTTTCTCTCTCTCTCTTCTTTCACTCTCTCTCTTCTTTCTCTCTCTCCCTCTTCTTTCTCTCTCTCCCGTACGTACGTACGTATGTATATGTGTATGTGTGTGCATATATGTGTATGTGTATGTGTATATGTGTGTGTGTGTGTGTGTGTGTGTGTGTGTGTGTGTGTGTGTGTGTGTGTGTGTGTGTGTGTGTGTGTGTGTGTGTGTGTGTGTGCTGCATACATGCATGCATGCATACATACATACATACATACATACATACATACATACATACATACACACACACACACACTATATATACATACATATATACACACATACACACACAATATATGCATATATATACATATACAAACATAAATACATATCATATATATACATATACATACATAAATATATATCATATATATACATATATACTATAACTGCTTTGTCCATGTTTGCAGTCCTAACAATGGCCTCAGAATCATTCACCAAATATGGTCACCACAGCGAAAGTTCCAGCTTCCCTTGAATCTTGCTCTCTAATGCGTAAGTCAAACACAGACGAGAGAGGAGACAGCGATCGCCGAGGATCGCGACGCCCCCGGCGCCGAAAAGAACCCTACGGACGGCGGGCTCCCCGTCTGAGCCCCATACCAAGGTAGGGCGTGGTCACTTCTATGAAAGTGACGGAGTAATTCATTTGCGGGGCAGGTTCTGACCGTTAGCTCCGACCACTGGGAGCAAAGACCCACTTACAATAACGACACACTTAAACGAACGCCACTACACCCACCGCCATTTCGACAACACTCTCAGAGCTCGATGAGGTACGATTCGGGTATTCCACTCTGACAGAATCGTCTTGGAAGACGTCGGCGCAGACATTTGCAGCAGACTGTGGGTACAGCGCAGGCGGGGAGAGAAGCCCAAGAAGTTTGCTAAACGTATGCGAGTGTGGCCTTGTGCACGGGGTGAAGTCATGCCCACGCGTCATCCTACACCCGCCCGATCAAGGTCACGTCCGCTCATCCAACACAGCCAGGCCGCCCACACCCGTATTCCCTGTGTGCTTCTCGCCGCCCCTTTAACAACATGTGGTAAACATGTAATCGGAAACGTTACGAAAAAAGTAATAAAGAGACCAAGCTTCCCTTCTCGTCAAGAAGTCCTCTGGCCGCGCCCCCCTCGCCCCGAACATGCCTACGAGATCGAGTCAGTCGCCTAAACATAGTTATACTAATCACAGCATCGTAACGACTAATAAGGGGTAAGTCACTGCTTCGCAATTCCACTCCGGCAGAAGCACCGAGCGCCGCGACTCGCCAGGCATCGCCAATGAGCTCCATGCAACGACCCTCCTTCGCCCGGGCATAAAATCACCCAGGATGTCGTCTCGGGAGTCATCGCCGTCGTCGTCGTCGTCTCGCAGTCGTCGTAGAAACTCCACACTTCATCTGATAACAAACGCAAACAAACACGCTGCGCCATCAACTCCAGTGCTCTTGTTTTTACATGTTTTTGTCTTTAGGCCAGTTCATGTTTCTTTACTGTTAGCACAAAGCCGCTATCACTACGCCAGGCACTGTAGGAGAACATCAACCCTAAAGAAGGGGTAACAGTCTAAAAGGGGAGACTGGCAGCGACGTGCGTTAAAGGGGAGAGGGGAGAGGGGAGAGGGGAGAGGGGGAGAGGGGAGAGGGGAGAGGGGAGGGGAAAGGGGGAGAGGGAAGAAGGGGTAGGGTGGGGGAGGGGGAAGGGGAAAGGGGGAGTCAGACGCCACAGTGAAAGTGAGAAGGAAAGTGCAAAG
>NC_061833.1:20906282-20916282 GCF_019202785.1 Penaeus chinensis | reverse complement strand
CTTCAATACACGACTTTTTGGATAACAGCAGACACTCAACCCAAGCGTTTCGGCCGATACTCGACGCGCCGCAAAAGCGATGAAGTATATTTCGGCTAAACGGGAGGTTCATGTGATGTTCAACACCGTTCGCACGACGTCAAATTCCGAGCGTAACTAGAATGTGCGACGCTCTCGGCCGGGGAAACGGACGCGGTGTTGGAGTTGGCGCGCGAAGTTGCCGCACTATCCGGCCGGTAAACAAGCCGGTCGGGACGAAATGGTGCGGAACAAATGGAAATTGAACAACCAAGGCTGCTCCGCTGTCGACGGCTACAACGGCAGCCGAAACTGTTTCCTCAGATGATCCTATATGTGTTCCCTTGCTTTTCATTTTTGCTTTAAACTGTGGCGTAGTGTAAAGCATTCAGGCCCTCGACATGATGACTGGACCCGCGTTCAGATTAAGCCAACACCAATAACTTGGCCACCAAGCACTCCATACCAATACACTAGCTTCGAAAGGCTACAACTGCACGCAAAGAACTCTGCGATTAAAGTGGAATTTCCTCTTGATCTCTGACGCATGATTTTCCCCAGTCGGAAAAAATAAAATCTTCCTTGGATGCTGGGATGTCACATAAATAATATTAGCGCAGATGAATAGATAACAGCTATAGTGTGATTAAAGTGTCAACGAAGAGGGGCGAGCGGCAAAAAGCTGGAAGGGAGGAGATAATTGGAGCTGAGGCCCGCTGGGTGGCTGGGGACAGGCCATGCGTCATCCTCATCTACTCACAAGCGGACGCCCACGATTCCGCTCTGCCGTGAACAGTTGTCTTAGAGCTACTCATTGCCATATTAAGTATTAAAAAAACACGTTAGTTTATACGATTCAGAATTTATGTACTTACGGTCATTTTATTGATTTCCTACATCATTATGAACGACTAACATGACAAGATGCCAAATGACACGCTCCATCATAAAAATTATCCCATAATCTACATTGATCAAATCATTCTAAATATACTCCAGGGACACTTCAATTCCTCTCCGCACTCACTGACGTCATCACTTTCAAAGTACGCCCAATCCCCCGCACTAATAACCATCTATACTCTCCGTACCGGTAACACGCATTACGTCATCCGTCACCACGCGCGTCAGCACCCAAACCGCATCTTCGGGCCCTCGCATCGCCGCGCGCCCAAGCATGGATGTTAAGCCTTCGTTGCCACCAAAGCTTACACGAGAAGCCCGCACCCCCCCCCCCTCCCAGATCCGCCCTGAGTATCTATGTATTCATGTCACGGAGAAAAATATAGCATTTGGATCTTCCGTGCATTTTCCCTACAACGAAGGAGCGCCATTCTTAACAGAATATAACCGTTGGTGAGAGCACCGCGACGACACTCCAGCCGTAATGACACTATTGGACTGGGATCACAGCAGTCTCGGCCCACGCCCGCAAGCCCGTCTGCAAGGGCGCGATGCTGTTGGCCCCAGCATCGCCGAGCCTGGAGTGCTCTAATGGCCTTCCAGGTACTGGCGGTGGTTACGGCTGCGGCGATCCGAAGGGCGGAGGAGGAGGAGGAGGGGGATGCGCCCCTCCCCATTCCATCCGCCGTCAGTCACCACAACAACAAAGACCAGCGTGATCCAGCACAAATACGATCCCGTCCGCGGTCGCTGTAATCATCTGCCGTCGCTCCCCCATCGATCTAACAACTACAGTTTCGATTTGTTGACACTCGGCATTAGCTGTATCCCGCGGCGACCGCTCTCGGGTCTCGATCCTAAGCCGGGTGTGCACAAGGCCCGGATTCCCTCGCCGTCGACGCTGCCAACCCAACTCGCCACTTCCTATTCTAATTACACTCGTCCCGTAAATGGGCAGTATACTTCCATTAGTAGCCATTCCGTCGACCGCGATATTTCATTAACCATTCCAAAATGACATGCCAGTACCGAGATCAACCAGAGCTGCTTCTGCATGGCATCTATTGCAGATTCACGTGTAGATAAGCGAAGACGGCTTCCATACAGCCGCTCCAATCAGCTGATCACCTCCTCCGAAGTGAAAGCATATTCGCAAGCACTTGAATGGCGCGCTGTGATGTCGAGGAGTTGGAGAACCACATTCAAGCAAACACACACACACACCTACCACGATATACTCGCGGTGTAACAGATTATGCTACAATTTACCGCCACCGAAGTTAATGTTCAAGCCGCTGTGCAACGAACTAAAACTAGAGTTGACTGAACTCATGAGAAGAGCAACATTGGGTGAAGGAAAGAAAAATTACTCTTTCAACTCCAGGTGACCAAAGTGTGTGTGTGTGTGTGTGTGTGTGTGTGTGTGTGTGTGTGTGTGTGTGTGTGTGTGTGTGTGTGTGTGTGTGTGCATTTATGTATGTATATTTATATATACAAATTCATTAATTCATTCATATATACATACACACATATAGATCTATATAATACATACATATATAAATACATATATACACATTTTTCTATGTGTGTGTGTGTGTGTGTGTGTGTGTGTGTGTGTGTGTGTGTGTGTGTGTGTGTGTGTGTGTGTGTGTGTGTGTGTGTGTGTCTGTGTGTGTGTGTTTACGTATATGTAAATACCTATATGTATATCTATCTATCTATCAATCTATATAATTCTATCCATCTATCTATCTATCTATATACATACACGCATATACAATGTATGTGTATGCATGTATGTATGTATATGTGTATATATACATATATGTTTATAAATGTATACACATACACACACACACACACACACACACACACACACACACACACACACACACACACACACACACACACACACACACACACACACACACACACAGAGCGAGTGAGTGAGACTGAGAGAGAATGTAGTAAGATGATGCATTGCCTTGTTAAGGTAACTCCAACCTTGCCATTGTAAAGGGGAAAGACGTTATCAGTGTTTGCATTGCGTGATACAAGAACACTATAAATGAGTGCTGGAGGGAAACTGCCTGTTTTTGTGTGCATGCCAGACGCAGTGATTCAAAAATTACCTTACAAAAGAAAATACGACGCTATCATCACTTATTACCGCTAACAACTACATTCCACGTTCATCTCAGGAGAGAGAGAGACACAGCGAACTTCATCATCGTATTTTCTCCGTGTACATCATGCCCTTCAGGTTTCAAGACGGGTGCTCCCCCTCCACCCTAATCTCCCGCACCATATCCGCTGCCCCCTCTCTCCCTCTCGACAGCTCTCCCTCCCCACGCTTCGCCTGTATCACCCCATAATTTTCCATTACCGGAACCGAGGCACAGTGGTAATCATTCCAAATGGTGCCAAGGAAGGCGAGCATTAGGGGTACCACTTTGGAGGTGTGTATGTGAGGTGCCACGCGCAGGCTCCGCTGGTCACGGCGCCCCTCTCCCCACCTCCTTCATCCCCTCCTTCGGCGCCTCCAATCTGCCGTAGTGTACCCCGTAAGGCGCGTGATGAGGGCGGTGCCCCATGGGGCTAACAACGTTGCCGCGAAGGGGCATTGTCCACTCACAATGATCGCGAGGGCAGCACAAAGCCCGCCGAGGTGATTGTGGCTGCCTGATGGAGGCGTAAACATTGGGAGGCGGACGGCGATCTCCGGGCCACCCGCGGCGCCCACCTCGTCACGGCTGCCACCTCATCCTCTCACATCGCGCCGGCACTCACGCTATATCCACTCCTAACTACCCACTCCGCCCTCGTTATCCCTCGTCCCGCGGCCCGCAATTCAACCTCATCATCGAAATGGCCCCTTGTTCGCTGCGGTCCTTGGTCCGTCCCTCGCTCCCTCACCCCTTCCTCCCTCTCTCTCTCTCCCTCTCTCTCTCTCTCTCTCTCTCTCTCTCTCTCTCTCTCTCTCTCTCTCTCTCTCTCTCTCTCTCTCTCTCTCTCTCTCTCTCTCTCTCTCTCTCTCTCTCTCTCTCTCTCTCTCTCTCTCTCTCTCTCTCTCTCTCTCTCTCTCTCTCTCTCTCTCTCTCTCTCTCTCTCTCTCTGTGTGTGTGTGTGTGTGTGTGTGTGTGTGTGTGTGTGTGTGTGTGTGTGTGTGGGCGAGTGTGTGTGTGTGCGTGAGTGCATGTGAATGGTGAGTGAGAGTGAGTGTGCATGCTTGCGCTGACGTATCTATGCGCGAGTATGGGGATGAGGAAGGGCAGGGCTCGCGGTTATATTGAGGGTAATTTAATTTGTACATCATGTTCACGTTGATACTTTTGTAACTATTTATAAACACACTCGTATCTACGCTTAGTTCATATTCTCTCTTCTCGTGAGAGAGAGAGAGAGAGAGAGAGAGAGAGAGAGAGAGAGAGAGAGAGAGAGAGAGAGAGAGAGAGAGAGAGAGAGAGAGAGAGAGAGAGAGGGGGGAGAGTGAGTGAGAGAGAGAGAGAGAGAGAGAGAGAGAGAGAGAGAGAGAGAGAGAGAGAGAGAGAGAGAGAGAGAGAGAGAGAGAGAGAGAGAGAGAGAGAGAGAGAGAGAGAGAGAGAGAGAGAGAGAGAGAGAGAGAGAGAGAGAGAGAGAGAGAGAGAGAGAGAGAGAGAGAGAGAGAGTTCACTATCGTAGTTGCGAGAGAGTTTAGCAATCACTTAAAAAGGGGCCACATGTACATAAAATTCTCACTCCAGTCTCAATAACTGGCCGCTAAATAGCAATACAAGATAAAACAGCCCCTTACAAACGCCGGTAACATTACACCCCATCAAAGTAAAAAAACAACGAGACCATTAATTATATTTCCCGAACGTCATCCACGTCGTAAACTAGAGCTCGATACTTAACTTACCGCACACCTGAATCGTTACCACACACACACACGTACCTGTAACAAAGAATTGGAAAGATATTATCGTGAAACAACCAGATACACAAATGCGATCGTATGTATATACACTACAAAGAGAAGAATCCATCAAGAAGAAAATATTGTCAATGTAGAAATAAAATCAATAAATACCTGTATATATTACTTTATTGTGTATATGGACAAACATAGACAAAAAAACAAATACACACAAACACATACATTCACACACACACACACACACACACACACACACACACACACACACACACACACACACACACAAACGCGCGCGCGCACGCGATTAGACCAAGTGGTAACCCTACAAGACATGCAGGTATTACGAGAGATAATACCTATGATTTATTAAAATACGGCGCCAGGTCACTCCTGTAATATCAGGGAAATCCGAGCGCAATCTATTAGCTGATAAGAGAGGCCCGGGAGCTTCCCTGTCCTCTTTAGTATCTGATTACGGGAAGTGGCTAAGGCAGCGCGGCCGAGAGTGCTACAGACCCCGTGACTATGGGCTGCGTCGGGCGATCGGCAGGTGGTGCGGTTTTGCAGTGCTGATAATTTACTTGTTCCATGAGTGGGCTCTGACACGACTCCAGGTAGTAAAACAACGAGCACTCTCACTCAACCTTAATTACATGTGATAAGATAGCACCAACTCCTTCGCTACCGGTTTGCGATTCCATTAGCTTTTGTTCCTTCTCAGTCTCGCCACATTCCTGAATTCACAAGTCCCTGTTCTTTTGATATCCCTCCTCCAGCTCCAGCTTCGCCTCCAGCCCACCACTCGCACGACCAACAAATACTTCTCTTCATGAAGGTATACATGTTCACCAGTCAACTTCAAAATATCTTTTGAAAAATATTTACAAGTAGAAACCTCAGCCAAACTTTAAAAGGAATATTAGCAACTCTGGCTATAGAAGGTAAAAGGGCAAGGGAGGGGGACGTGTCATATTATACTCGGAAACAAAATTAATAATACAAATAAAAACAATTGTGTGTATATACTTCGCAAACAGAGATATGCTTTGGTGAACAATGGTATAGGTGGCGTGGTCCAATGGGGTGTGGTTTTTAGGGTGTAGTTTAGGAAGCCTGTCCTGTGTCACGACACTGGCAACGAACCATTCGCGATATGGGCGTTATAGGATGAAACCGCAAAAAAAACTAAATCGAAAAATGAGGGGCCCTGAGGATTTATGCATGACAAGCATACTGTTCGAAAACTCTGTTCTCTATATTTTCCACCCTTCCTCGCTTCGCTTTGGGGTCAAGAACATGCTGACGAGTGAAGGCGAGAAAAGGAGAGGCGTTTAGCAAGTGAGGCGAGATGATGAACCAGCGATGTGGAGTGATAAGGCGTGAAGTGTGGGCGCGGTGGTCTGGTGGGGCCTGAGCATGATGGAAATCGCTGTGTTACACATATTGTGGCCGGTGTGGCAATGCCTGACTGTTTTACTCGGGTTTAGCAGTTTTCAGAAATCTCTAGACGCACATAAACAACACCTCCCGAGCCGAATACCATTCATGTAATTCCAGCCAAATCTTTAGAGGAATACTAACATTCACCTAGAGAAACAATACACAAAGTGCAAAGTTTAACAAAGCCCTGCATCACTATAGCTGTTTAAAATTGTGCAATGCCATCCGAGGGCGACAACGCACGTAATTACCCTCCGCAGCTGTTGTGACGTCACGACAGGTGTGCGGAACGTCAGCCAATGAGCGGACAGCGGTGGACTGGCTGGCTAGATGATTTACCTGTGATAATGCACCCTAAGGTAACGTGCTCCAGCCTCCGGGGCCGGGGGGGGGGGGGGGGGGGACCTACCACTACCAGCAGCCAACTCGCCTTCATAACAGTATAACCACAAAAAAACACGAGTGTTATCCATGTCTTTGGCTGTGAACAGGTAATGATATTATAACAATCTAGTTAATGTGGAATTATCAAGGGCATTTGATTAAGAAATCCAGCATAGGAGCATGGGAAAAGACAATCCTATATCATTTAATTATTTTCCCTTTGTTTCCAATAACCTAATGAAGTAAGAAAACTGAAGGACAAGAAGGATAAGAAAAATGAGATACTGTAATAGAGATTGACTGGCAATGAGTAAATGAGTGAGGATATATATACAGAAATGGATATGTAGATTGATAGACACACACAAAAATACATTATATATATATATATATATATATATATATATATATATATTTATATATATGTATATATATGTATACATATGTATATAAATGTGTGTATGTATATATATATATATATATATGTATATATATGTATGTATATGTATGTGTATATATATGTATGTATGTATGTATGTATATTTGTATGTATGTATGTATGTATGTATGTATGTATGTATGTATGTATGTATGTATGTATGTATGTATGTATGTGTGTGTGTGTGTGTGTGTGTGTGTGTGTGTGTGTGTAGTGTGTGTGAGTGTCTCACTCTTTCTCTCTCCCACTCTCCCACTCTTTCTCTCCTTCTCTCCTTCTCTCCTTCTCTCCTTTCCTTCTTTCTTTCTTTCTTTCTTTCTCTTTCTCTTTCTCTTTCTCTTTCTCTTTCTCTTTCTCTCTCTCTCTCTCTCCTCTCTCTCTCTCTCTCTCTCTTCTCTCTCTCTCTCTCTCACTCTCACTCTCACTCTCACTCTCACTCTCACTCTCACTCTCACTCTCACTCTCACTCTCACTCTCACTCTCACTCTCACTCTCACTCTCACTCTCACTCTCACTCTCACTCTCACTCTCACTCTCACTCTCACTCTCACTCTCACTCTCACTCTCATTCTCATTCTCATTCTCATTCTCATTCTCATTCTCATTCTCATTCTCATTCTCATTCTCATTCTCATTCTCATTCTCATTCTCATTCTCATTCTCATTCTCATTCTCATTCTCATTCTCATTCTCATTCTCATTCTCATTCTCATTCTCATTCTCATTCTCATTCTCATTCTCATTCTCATTCTCATTCTCATTCTCATTCTCATTCTCATTCTCATTCTCATTCTCATTCTCATTCTCATTCTCATTCTCATTCTCATTCTCATTCTCATTCTCATTCTCATTCTCATTCTCATTCTCATTCTCATTCTCATTCTCATTCTCATTCTCATTCTCATTCTCATTCTCATTCTCATTCTCATTCTCATTCTCATTCTCATTCTCATTCTCATTCTCATTCTCATTCTCATTCTCATTCTCATTCTCATTCTCATTCTCATTCTCATTCTCATTCTCATTCTCATTCTCATTCTCATTCTCATTCTCATTCTCATTCTCATTCTCATTCTCATTCTCATTCTCATTCTCATTCTCATTCTCATTCTCATTCTCATTCTCATTCTCATTCTCATTCTCATTCTCATTCTCATTCTCATTCTCATTCTCATTCTCATTCTCATTCTCATTCTCATTCTCATTCTCATTCTCATTCTCATTCTCATTCTCATTCTCATTCTCATTCTCATTCTCATTCTCATTCTCATTCTCATTCTCATTCTCATTCTCATTCTCATTCTCATTCTCATTCTCATTCTCATTCTCATTCTCATTCTCATTCTCATTCTCATTCTCATTCTCATTCTCATTCTCATTCTCATTCTCATTCTCATTCTCATTCTCATTCTCATTCTCATTCTCATTCTCATTCTCATTCTCATTCTCATTCTCATTCTCATTCTCATTCTCATTCTCATTCTCATTCTCATTCTCATTCTCATTCTCATTCTCATTCTCATTCTCATTCTCATTCTCATTCTCATTCTCATTCTCATTCTCATTCTCATTCTCATTCTCATTCTCATTCTCATTCTCATTCTCATTCTCATTCTCATTCTCATTCTCATTCTCATTCTCATTCTCATTCTCATTCTCATTCTCATTCTCATTCTCATTCTCATTCTCATTCTCATTCTCATTCTCATTCTCATTCTCATTCTCATTCTCATTCTCATTCTCATTCTCATTCTCATTCTCATTCTCATTCTCATTCTCATTCTCATTCTCATTCTCATTCTCATTCTCATGTTTTAGAAATGTGTAAACTGAGGTAATAGTGATCATGGCGAATTGCATAAGAGGAGAGAGGAGAGAGAGAGGGAAAAAGGAAAGGGAGAAAGGGAATGTAAAGGGAGGGAGCAGAGAGGGACAAACGAAACGAAGAGGTGGGGAAAGGAAGAGAGCGGAAGGGACTTACTGAAGAGAGCGTAGAAAGAGGGAGAACGAGGAGAAAAAGCAAGAACCATAACGATGCTCGGAAAAGAAGAGACTGGGAAGAGAAAGGGCTAAAAAAAAAAAGTAAGGAGAAGAGAAACGGAAAGGGGAAGGGAGAAACGGAGAGGGGAAACGGAAAGGGGAGAGGAGGAGACGGGGAGACGAACTGGACACTCCCTACGCGCACCCCACCCGTGCTACCTTGCGCAACCTCTCCCAAGACCTTCGACACAGGTCACTGATAGCAATAACTGCCAGACTCGTCCCGCATGGAAGGCTCTAACAATCGTGTGTCAAAAGAGAATTGTGGGACGAGTTTGGGGAAGCGCAAAATCTTACTCTAAGTTATGTATCCCTTAAATGTTGTTGGTACAGCACTCGCAATTTTTGCAGCCGGTAGACATAATTTCTGTAGGTTTGGTGAAAGGAGGAGGAAAACAATCGAACTCGGCAATATTAAATGAATGTTTATTTACAAGATAGATAAAGACAGATGAACCCACGAGGAATCATTGAAGATAACTTACATCATCATATATTTCTGTAAATCATTTCGAACAGTCCCTTGCTTCCAACTACCTAAACGCGTTCTAATCACTTCCTGCATAATTACACTTTACCATGTTTATAGTACAAACTGTCATGGAATATTGTGATATAAAAAGGACTCTAAAAATTACCGAAATGGATTTCCTGAAAGTCTATGTCTAGTGAGTACACAAGGGAACCGTCAACCCACAGATTTTGCTATACATACACAAAGTACTTCTTAAAAGTTACAAGGAGGTTGAAAGAGCTAACAAACAATATCATCAACAGAAGTATTTACATGGCCCTAGATCCCTATATACTGCGCTTGACTCAATCCTTCCAAAAAAGACTGACAGACACAACAGACA
>NC_061833.1:20891282-20901282 GCF_019202785.1 Penaeus chinensis | reverse complement strand
AGGTGGGAAAGTGGGGGGGTAGCAGGAGAGGTGGGAAAGTGTGGGGGGGGGGGGGTAGCAGGAGAAGGGGGCAGGAGGAGGGGGCAGGAAAGGGGGACAGGAGAGGTGGGAAAGTGGGGGGGGGGGGGCAGCAGGAGATGTGAGAGGGGAAGGGGGCAGGAGAGGGGGGGCAGGAAAAGAGGGCAGGAGAGGGGGGGCAGGAGAGGGGGCAGGAGAGGGGCAGGAGAGGGGGGTAGGAGAGGGGGGGCAGGAAAGGGGGGGCAGGAGAAGGGGGCCGGAGAGGGTAGGGGGGGGGGGAGTTCCGTGGGTCTGTGGCGTGTATGAGAGATGGGTCACGCATCATCTCCACCCGCGTCACGCATCCCACACCACAGCCACTTTTCACTTCCATTTCACTGCATCTCTGATGAGAAACAGAGCCAAATCGGATTTTAGCAACGGACGCACAAAAGAGATTTCGAAAAAAAAAAAAAAAAAAAACAGTTACGAATAAAGTAGACACATTTCGGGAGGGTGAAAAAAGAAAGGAAGAGAGAAAAAGAGAGAGAAAAAAAAAAAAAAATCCAGAAACATTCATAATAAACGAGAGGCAGCGCGGAAGTCATTCGGTACCACATCGGCCTCCAAGCCTGAGCTCAGCCTTCAAGCCTATCGAGTGAGTCTCCTCGGGATCTCTCCAGAGGCGCCCGTAGGCCTAACTCCCGCACGGCGCCTCATCAGCCTTTACCCACAAAGCTTCCCGAGTAAGAATCAAAAGGCAAACAACATGTCTGGCTTGAGTGTGTGTGTGTGAGTGTGTGTGACTGTGACTGTGTGTGTGTGTGTGTGTGTGTGTGTGTGTGTGTGTGTGTGTGTGTGTGTGTGTGTGTGTGTGTGTGTGTGTGTGTGTGTGTGTGTGTGTGTGTGCGTGTGTGTGTAAAATCCAATAACAAAATCATTAATTCCGATAAATACACCAATCATCAATATTTGAGAGGAGCATTCAGTCCCCTCCATCTCGCCGGACCAAGGAATCAACTACCAACAAGCAACGGACGGAGATTTAGAAAATAAAACAACAAAAATAAACAGACACAAACAAAACATGTCGACGACCACGAGGGACATAGAACAATCCCCCCGTCGCTTCCTCTCCCCGTCTCCCCTTACCCCCACCCCCGTACCCTCCCGCAGCCCTCCCCTCCCCAAGGCCCCAGCATCAACACGGCCACAAACGAGGCGGCCACAGCAAGTACGAGTGCGGCAAGGCGAGTCCATAAATGCCCGGGTATATGATAAATGGCTGATGTGATCCCCGCGAAGCATCTGTATTGGAAGCCATCGAGCAACACCTGCCAGGACAGAATCCGCTCTGCACGGCCGCCCGCGCTGTGTCCCGGGTCGCCTGTCCTTGCTGCGGCCTTGTCTGCCTTTCGCGGCCTCCGGGGCTCGCACGTCGCCTTCCGTCACCCGGAGCGCTACTATTTGTGCGTGTGTATATGTATGTGTATGTGTATGTGTATATGTATGTATGTGTGTATGTACGTGTGTATGTGTTTTGTGTGTGTGTGTGTGTGTGTGTGTGTGTGTGTGTGTGTGTGTGTGTGTGTGTGTGTGTGTGTGTGTGTGTGTGTGTGTGTGTGTGTGTGTGTGTGTGTGTGTGTGTGTGTGTGTGTGTGTGTGTGTGTGTGTGTGTGTGTGTGTGTGTGTGTGTGTGTGTGTGTGTACGTGAGCGCACGCGTGCACACGTACGCATAGAAATGCATGAGCTCCTTCAGAAGCGTCGCCATAAGTGCTAGTTCAAGAGCTCCCGCGTCCCGCCCTCGTCGCTGCCATGCTCTGCCACCTCTGCGGAACAACGTAATTCTTATAATTTTGGCTCCAAAATACGAGCGAAGTCATTGACCACCGCCTCCCCTCTTCCTTGTCGTGTTCCTGACGTCAGGAGCGACAAAACGTTCTGTTACCCCTTCCATGCTCCCCGGCCTCATCGCGCCTCCTCGGCACGATCGCCTTGGAAGGCGATGAGCGGCATCTCGAGCGCAACACCACAAAAAACGCAGACTTACTTCCCGAAACACGTAAATAAGTCGAAATTTCACGGATAGGAACAATCAACACATCAGAGAACATTAAAAATCGAAGTAAATAACAAATAAACTTGCAAAATAAACATTCACATTAACCTGACACAATAGGAAACACCCGAAATACACAAGAAACCCGAAGCAGTTAGGACTACGATCGGTAGGCATCGTGACGTGTGTCCCTTATTCGAGGCTCCTTAGCCCGAGACCTCGGCAGGGGCTGGAGGTGGCCTAGGAGGGGGGGAGGCCTGGCTGCTCCATCAGCGTCGGCTCCCTCCGGGCTTAATACTTAGGTCTGGCGCGCTGGTTATCGTAATTAACAACATTTATCATTTAGACATACGGGCATCCACTTACAATCTGGACCTCCGTCGTCGCTTTACGCTGGTGCATTACACTCTGTAGCTCTATGTTAGCGCTCTGTTTGTCTGTCTGTCTGTCTGTCTGTCTGTCTGTCTGTCTGTCTGTCTGTCCGTGTCTGTCTGTCTCTTTGTCTTTCCTTTCTCTTTCACTCTCCTCCTCCTCTCCTCTCCCTCTCTCCTCTCTCCTCTCCCCTCTCCCCTCTCCCCTCTCCCCTCTCCCCCTCTCCCCTCTCCCCTCTCCCCTCTCCCCTCTCCCCTCTCCCCTCCCCCCCCTCTCCCCTCCCCCCCTCTCCCCTCTCCCCTCCCCCCCCTCTCCCCTCCCCCCCCTCCCCCTCCCCCTCCCCCCCCCCCAGTAAGGAAAGAAGACTAAAGCGCGTTCCCCTCTCCCTCTTCCCTCCCTCCCTCCTTACTACATCTACCTAACGGCTCCTGATCTAGAGCGGGAGGAGGGGGGCGGGCGGGGGCCGGGGAGGGGGGAAGGGGCCATACCGATCCTGGAAATTGGAAGTTGTAGAGAATGTTGAGAGGGCGGCGCCATCCGTCTTAATGATCAAGGGAGCGAGGAAGCCAACAACCAAAATGATAGATGCGGCAGGGAGGGAAATATGCGGTCGTCAACGCGGCGGAGGGAGAGAAAGATGGGGATGAAAGGGAGAAAGAGAGCAGGGGAGAAGGGAGGGAAGGAGGGGAAGGAAGGAGGGGAGAGAAAGAGGACGGAGGTGGATGACGAGGCGACCGCGGTGGAGGCTGTGTGGCACATGGCAGGGAAGGACGTCGTGGGGTCAGGACGCCGATGGCGGAAGTGGCGACAACCCAAGCCGGATCCCACCAGGGACGAAAGAAAGTGTGAGAATTAAAACACACAACAACTATCTAACACAAGCGCAGACGGCGAGCTCAGGAGAAAAGGCAGGAGAAGGCAACCGAGCACAAGCAGGCCATCAGGAGAAGCTGTAGCAGCAGCAGGAAGGAGCAGTAGCGGGGCACACAAACCCTGACCACGTCATTAAAACTCCATCACGCGTCGGCCCAAACTTTCACCCCCTCATTATCATTATCAACGCTGTTTTTCCTCACTTCCCACACCCACGACACTGGAAATTAACCCAGCCTACACTATCCTAACGGTTTTATTATCCTGACCTCAATCCCGACGTGTGCAGTGCACTTTGCTCGGTGTATCTGTCGTGAATCCATGTCGCAGAGCCCCCCCCCCCCTCCCCTCCCCTCCCCAACCCACCGGGAAGCCTTTCACTGCGACCCCTCCCGGACGGTATCCTGCAGTCTCCCTTCCCTCCCTACGCAGCCCTCATCTCCTTGCTTTGTGTCCTCTGCCTCACAGCTCTTTTTTTTTTTTAATCTATCCAAACGCCTCTGTTAACACTGCGACGATTTTTAAGGTATAATCTTTCTATACGGATATGAACAGGCGACTTGTGCGACCTTAAGACCATAGCTTAAATGCTGGGTCATTGTTAACGTTCTTCCGCTTTCATGTATTCACCGCGAGGATTTTAAAATATGCCCTTTGTCAGTAAATAATAACATATGCACACACATGTTCACAAAGATCTTTTGTGACATCCAACTAACGTAATCATCAGCAGCCAAAATGCATCCTAAACTCAGAACCTCGTCCTCAGCCAGAACTGAACCACAGCTGTATCCCTATCACCTGTTCTCCCCCTCCACGCACAGCACCATAGCCCGCATTCAGTCTCGCACAATACAAACAATAACAACGCAACCTTCACCTCGACACCATAACCTGAGCTCAGCAACCTTCACCCGGTATGTTAGGGGAGTGATGGTATCGCAGACAAATAAGGCAGGGAAGAAGAGCAGGACCGTGGAAGCGTGACCCTGCGTGGGCGGCAAGGCAGGGAGGAAGGATGGGGACGGACAAAGGGAAGGAGGGAGGGAGGAAGGGGGGGAGGAGGAGGAGGAGAGGGCACACGGTATGAGGTGTGGCCGCAGGATCACGGGTCAAGGTTCAGCGTGTACCACAAGGTCGCGCGGGAATCAGCAAGATTCTTCTGAACAATGTCAATATTTCCCATGCTCCCCTCGCCGCCTTTTTTGAGCCAGCGTGATGCAGGTCAGTCTCTACAGGTTCCGGTAAATGGGTGAACCAGGGATGTATTTAAATGCCTAATCATGATGGACCAGAGGCAGGCGGAAGAGGAAGGAGAGAGGGAGATCGCACAGCACGTCTGGGTCGTCCTTTGCCAATCGAGGCCCTTTCCACAGCAGGGAGCAACCCGCCCTCCAACCCTCGCCCTCAAGTTCATCAGGGCACGCCATCCCAGCGGAACGATCGGAGGTAATAATAAACTGGTGCAACTTCCCTGCTCACCTACGCATCGCAACGGCCCTGTGACGCTCGTCCCCCGAGCCCCGGCCGTTCGTCTCTCGTCCGTAATCAAATGCTCTCACTACTCACTCTTAAAATACAGTCTCGACGAGTTTTAAATAGGCATTCTCGGTGTGAAAACAGTGGGGATGAGCGTCCACACTGGCAAGCATCAACAAAACGGGTCTATATATAGAACGAGAACTGCAAGAGGAATAAGATCACCACCACCGCTGGAGGGGAACCAAGTTCTGGGGGCGGCATTAGGGATGTTGGTCAGAGCGCCGCCGTAGCGTCTGTAATCTGCCGCCATAAATAACAGAATTCCTGTGGTTGGTAACTGGAATTATTTGTAACCCCGCCATACCAACTAACATCGCCGAGCCACCACTCGTTACCACGTAATACCAGCAGTTACTTTCTACAGATTTTTAACTTTTGACTGCCACTGGGGCTGAACTCGAAGCCAATTATGAAAATGACCATACGTGGCGTAGCATTACTTCTACGTCTTCTATCAGCTTCATTTCGCCTCTACGCATGTCCCATAGCCTCATGGTTATAAAGGAAAACTGATTCATTTCAGCCAGCGAAACTGATATGGATTTTACGCAAGTTCTGAAGCCGCCAATAAGACACCTCTCGCTCTCTCTCTCTCTTTCTTTCTTTCTTTCTTTCTTTCTTTCTTTCTTTCTTTCTTTCTCTCTCTCTCTCTCTCTCTCTCTCTCTCTCTCTCTCTCTCTCTCTCTCTCTCTCTCTCTCTCTCTCTCTCTCTCTCTCTCTCTCTCTCTCTCTCTCTCTCTCTCTCTCTCCGCGGTGCACAAGGTGACCGGATGACGGTACACAGAAATACGGGAGAAAGAGAGAGAGAGAGAGAGAGAGCGAGCAAAAGATGCTGTGGTCATGGCTGATAATAGCATCTGAAGCAGGGAGGGGCGGGAGAAGGGGGGGGGGATCATCTCCAGGTAACGGAGATTCTGAGGGTGACGGATCTACTGGCAACAGTCGCGACACTCCTGGCGCCTTCTGAGTCTCAACCTATTCCTCGCGCAACTCCTATCTCTATCTCTTACCTTTCTCTCTCTCTCTCTCTCTCTCTCTCTCTCTCTCTCTCTCTCTCTCTCTCTCTCTCTCTCTCTCTCTCTCTCTCTCTCTCTCTCTCTCTATCCCTCCCTCTATCTCTCTCCCCCTCCCTCTATCTCTCTCCCCCTCCCTCTATCTCTCTCCCCCTCCCTCTATCTCTTTCCCCCTCCCTCTATCTCTCTCCCTCTCCCTCCATCTCTCTCTCCCCCTCCCTCCATCTCTCTCTCCCCCTCCCTCCATCTCTCTCTCCCCCTCCCTCCATCTCTCTCTCCCCCTCCCTCCATCTCTCTCTCCCCCTCCCTCCATCTCTCTCTCCCCCTCCCTCCATCTCTCTCTCCCCCTCCCTCCATCTCTCTCTCCCCCTCCCTCCATCTCTCTCTCCCCCTCCCTCCATCTCTCTCTCCCCCTCCCTCCATCTCTCTCTCTCCATCTCTCTCTCTCCATCTCTCTCTCTCCCTCTCTTCATCTCCCTCTCTTCATCTCCCTCTCTCTATCTCTCCCTCCCTCCATCTCTCCATCTCTCCCTCCCTCCCTCCACCTCTCCCTCACCCTCCACACACATTGAACGAAGATCCCCCGTAATCTTAAGTGAGTAATGATGTAGGGTAATCAGAAGGTATAAATATGCATGACCCCGTGCTGGTCCCAGACGGAGGAGGACTGGCGCGGCGGCACACTCAACGGCTTCATTAGCGGGTCATAAGTCATTATCGGTGATTGTTACGTTTTACTGCTGACGGTTAATTACAGGACCTTCGAGGCGCGGCTGCCCTCTGTCACCTTCTTGGACGACTGGCTTCTTCCCTTTGCCTTATTGTCGTTTCTCGTCCCTCCCTTCGTCGATGGCTCTGGGTTTGTCTGTTTTTTTTTTCCTCAATTCAGTCAATTGCCGTTTTTTTCTTTCATTTTTTTTTGTGCCTCAGCGTGCCTCTGTTCGCTCCTCCTCAACAACCGCAAGATGGAATTCACCTAACCAATGCGAGAGCTATTTTATCTTTACTAACTGACTTCTGGCCGCCACTTTAGGAAATCGGGGTGAATCGCTTGTCAACTTGTAGAGATAGAAAGTGGATATTCCTCGTAAGTGACCATTTAAAAATCCACTTCGTGAAACACCGGCGATTAATAATCCTTGACAAAGTTTAACCCTTTCACTGATTCGGACGCCGTTCGAGGTCCGCACCTTGTTGCCCGCCAGTGACGTCCGTAGCCCAATTCCTTTATGTAAAATGGCTGTGCATGAACAAAGTCCTTGCTGTAGCAAACATCATCACAGCCCTTGCTGTAGGAAACATCATCATTAAGTTTTTGAAAAATGTTTATCAACACACTGGAAAATATAACAAAAAAACTCACATAAAGGAACAGCAATAAGAATTACTGCTTTGTTTCTTAGGATTTGGCAACTCAAGATGGGCTATATCGGGCCTGTCAATCAAACCTGATCTTATCAGACAGTGTCACCTTCCTTAAGTAGCCGCAACAGCGAGGGTGACCTTAACTGTCCTACAAGCATTTGGGAAAATGAGTATTTGTATATACATTTACACACACACACACACACACACACACACACACACACACACACACACACACACACACACACATCTACACTGTGTGTGTGTGTGTGTGTGTGTGTGTGTGTGTGTGTGTGTGTGTGTGTGTGTGTGTGTGTGTGTGTGTGTGTGTGTGTGTGTGTGTGTGTGTGTGCATGTTTATATATATTATACACAATATGTATGAAAGTAAATTACTAGTGCATGATATGGCAACAGAAGCTGTCAAATGATTATCTGGTGATATCTGTTCTTGTTTGTCAGGGAGATTATTGGTCTCGGAACTAAAAGAAACGAGGCTGCGTGGCTTCCCCTAACTTCAAATATAAACGCATTTTATCAAGAGGAATACTGAAAAATACATTCATTACCTCCAGAAATTGTGTACCAGACAGGGGACGCATACGATTTCAGAGCAAATCAGTAGTACAATAATCCCCTCTAACTTTGCCCAATTAATTAATTCAGGCAAATGCTCACCAAACCATGTTACAGTTTCTCTTAACCTTTGCCAGAATAACCACCAACAGAACTGCCCTTTTCACAATCAGTTTCGTTCGTCACCTTTACTTTTTTATCACTTACTACGTCACTCGTTCCGCGCCTGTAAAAATCTCTTCGTAGACTTACCGAATTAACAAACAGTCCGTCACATGCATGCCATGCTCTCTCTTATTATAAGGACGACACTTATCTTACTTTAACATCCTACTCCACATCAGGTCACGTCACCAAATACACACATACCTGCAAAGAAAGAGAAAGAACATTAGATACATTCTAATGATTTTTTAAAAGAAAGTATCACAAACACTAAAATGTAACAGTATTTCTCAAGGAATATTCTACAAATCTAATTCGTATCCACAAATCCACAGTTAAAGGAATACCAAGAGCTTAGCACTTCCGCCGTAAGGAAGTCCTAAGGCGTCTTCCTCTCCCACAACAACAACAAAACATCAACAAATTATCAGCTGTCTTCTAAAAAACGCCCACGAAAAGGCTGGCAGTATATCACGCCCGCAACCCGGAACCTTTGCCCATATTTCCAGCAGCCCATCCGGCAACCCCGCCAGCCCGGCAGGATAAGCCAGAAGAGGTTCCTGAAGGATGCGCCGGAGCCAGTTGTCAGGAGGGGCCGGGTTGGCTTCCATCACAGCTCGCACGGCACGGCTCGCAACCGGTCATTAAAACATTAATCACATGTCCTACTGCTGATGGTGGCCGCCACAGCCTCAATAATTATCTGGGAAAAAGCTATTTATAAGCATGGTAACTAATGGGCGACCCACTCGTTCACGCCAACCCGCTAAACACCGCCCATTGCGCGTGCATTCCCCGTAGCTCGTTTCCCGTCTGCTTGACTTCGTAACTAATGGCGTCGGCACAAGTTCTCCAGCGCTGACGCATCAGCCCCGCCGCTGGGACTCCTGATGACAAGGTGCGGCCATTTCCTAGGCGTCAATTTCCTCCCTGTTTTAATATCTTAAACTTACTAACAATATTTCTACTTCCGCGCGCGGGGAGGCGATCTCTTCGGATACCTCTGCATGCAACACCACAATGCATACAAGTTATCGGCTCGGAAACTTCCTTTGCTATTCTTTACTCTTACCAAATGCGACCTTTTCACTGTAGCAAATGAGGTAAACGCAATAGGAGGAAATAAGACTCGGTCAACTTTGCCCTTGATTGTTATCCACTTCTATCACTCAGTCACTCAGTCACATATGCGTAAATATATCAGTTGTATGTATATACAAAAGAACAAAACATTATCCCAACCACAAGAACTTGCATGTTTGCTTTTAGAAATTTAATATTAACCACGGAATCAAATAACAACGGCACAAACTACAGGCCACAACAAAACAGATAATTAACAACTTTGGGTTATACAGCCTGCCTTGGCAATTACCAGCACCACTCCTTCCCCCGAAAGTAGCCCCAGTGCCAAGGGAAAATGTCCTCGGGAGCAAGGAAATGGGGCCGACTTTCCGATCCGGTGCGGCGGCTGCGAAACATCCGATGAAATGTATGATTGCTGGTCTCGTGGGGGGCGTCGCCGCTGCCCAAACGACACTGCTCTCGGGGGCCACGGAGGAGGGTGGAGGGGGCAAATAGAATAGATAAGGACGGGTGTAAGGATGGGGATGGAAGAATGAAAGCACAAGGACTGAGGGCGGGTGTAGGGATGGGGATGAAGGAGGCAAGCACGGACTAAGGACAAGGATGGAAAAGTGTAGTCACAAGGCCTGAGGATATCAGGTAGACGTTCCTATGGAACAGATAAGACAGCCATGGCGGCGCGGGGGCGAAGAGAGCTTGCAAGCAGGCACAGCGGCAGGTGGCAACCACACTGGCCTAACATTAATCTCACAATCAGAGTCCACATCCCGTCCATCCTGTGCCGCATCCTCCATGACTGGGAAAATTATACCGTCCACGGACTTCCCTTTTGTCCCACTGGAAGAAATCGGCCAAATTATGACAAATTATCTTGGGTCTCGCTGGGTAATTGCGTGGAGAGGCAGCCATCATCCAGCCTTCTCCGTGAGACAACCTCGCTGTCGTTCCTCA
>NC_061833.1:20886282-20888782 GCF_019202785.1 Penaeus chinensis | reverse complement strand
TCGGTGGGCCTGGTCGGCGCCAGTCATTGTGGCAAATGGGCAACACTTTCCCCTTCCTAAATATTGTTTCCCCTCACGCTTCGGCCCCGCTACAAGGACATTGCTTCTCGAGCGGGCACCGCCAGCAGGAAAGCTACAGCAGGGCAGCAGGATGCCGGCAGATCGGAGTGAGCGGGGAGGCGCTCCATGCCCCTTGGTCGCACAGCAGCCCTGCTGAGGGAAGGGGGGGAGGGGAAAGTGAGGAGGGTGCGGGTACGACCATTGTTTTTCCCTCGCTTTAAAACCTGGGAGCGTAATACGTGGTCCACTGCATCCATACAAATGGGGTGGTTGCCTGATATTGAGACGGTCCCGATAACAATGGCCTCCACTAACGGCCGGACCAGCGCAAGGGAGGAATGTTCCAACTAGCCAACATACATACGCGGCCACAACACACTTATTACCATCAACCACACGCTCGCCGACCCTCTACCCGCCGGGATTACCCTCGAGTAACGCCGGGCTCGAGCGCCGGTCATCCATCTCAAGGCCGCGGTGAAAAAAGAACGCCACGCCCCCCCTCCCCACCTCCCCCCTTGCCTCATTCCACTTTCGAAGGCAATCGTGACACGTACGTGACCAGATGTGACAAGTCGGAGGGGAGGACGCGGCGAATTGCGGTAAACAATGCTACTGAATCTGGTCTCGCGCCTCCCATATAATGATGCTACTTGATTGGTGGCATTCCCTCGCCCTGATATTCAATTTTGGAAACATTCTTTTCGCTTGTTAGCCCTCTTTCCCCGAGTCACTGGCCCGCACATCCTCCTCCGCGCAGATCACCGGTCCCTGGCCCTTTGCCCCCGGGTGTGTCCCTTCCCCATCGCTGGCCCATGCCCTTCTTGTCTTCAATCACAATCCCTTTGTCTGCCATACATTAAGCCACACATATATTTTTTTTGTGCACAGTCGTACTTCTTAAATATGATCTATTCACAGATGTTTTTCCCTTCGAAGTGCAGACACGCATCATTTCTTAGACCACTTCTCCCTATCAACACGAGACGTAAGTATATTAATTTTACTCTCAACGATTTCCCACAACATAAAGCCAAGACATCAGGCAAGACAGGTCCCTCCACAGACCCCCGTAACACGCAACCCTCTTCGATCCAGGCAAGTAGGCTCAATTTGCCTCCTCTACGATCGGGCTTATCACTCGCACTGACACCGGGGGATGAATTAATAATGGTACACTGATAAGGTCGGCAGTGACTTCGTCCGCATCTTCCCGCCAAACAGACGAAGGCTGACGACTACTGGAGATGCTGACGATTCCGAGGCTTCGCTCCCTGGCGTCGCGGAGATTCCTTATCAGAGGAGCATACATCTTCCTCCTCAACAACCTGCCGTGTTATTACCGTTAATGAGATCGATGATAAATTGCAGAGACAGAATTGGGTCTTCAAGAGGCGACCTGGTTACTGGAAGACAATGCGAGGGGGACAGGGGGAAGAGGAGGGGGAAGAGGAGGGGAAGGGGAAGGAAAGGAGGGAGGGAGGAGCAGAAGGGAGAGGGGGGAGGGGAGAGGGAGGAGGAGGAGGAGGAGGAGGAGGAGGAGGAGGAGGAGGAGGAGGAGAGGAGGAAGAGGAGGAGGAGAGGATGAGGAGGAGGAGAGGATGAGGAGGAGGAGAGGAGGAGGTGGAGAAAAGGAGGAGGAGAGGAGGAGAAGAGGAGGAGGAGGAGGAGGAGGAGGAGGAGGAGAAGAGGAGGAGGAGAAGAGGAGGAGGAGCAGGAGGAGAGGAGGAGGAGAGAAGGAGGAGGAGAAGGAGGAGGAGGAGGAGGAGGAGGAGGAGGAGGAGGAGGAGGAGGAGGAGGAGGAGGAGGAGGAGGAGGAGGAGAGGAGGAGGAGGAAGAGAATAACAAGGTCCCCCAGACGCGGCAGATCAAACATCTTCGCGTCGCGGCCAAGTGATCCCTTGATAACCGGCGGCCGCTTTATAACCGAGCAATCTAGCGCCATGCAACCTTGTCATTGCGTTTTTTGTTCCCGGGGAAGAAAAGGCGAAGAGGAAGCCGTGAAGGAGAGCAAAGGGGATCGGGCATTGAGATGAAACGTGGTGAGAAGGAAACGTTAAAAGACGAGATGGAAAAACCTAAACATGTTAATCTGACGAGGCCTAAACACACAGAGGTGTCTAGTTAGTTTTCAAGTACTGTCCCGAAACAAGTGACGATTCCTCGGCGCGATCTACGAGAGGCCTTTCAAGGGGCAAGAGCGCCTCGGCCTCTGCCTCTGGTCTAGTCCATATCCCGTAAACAAAGCGGCCCACCCGGGTTGAGCCATTACCGCCGACATACGCCCACATTACGCGCCCATTACAGGGACAGCTCAACTGCTATTACACCCAATTATGCCCAGTATGTCGGGCAGCGACAGTCCTTTTGGCAGTTCCACAGTCGTCAGCCAAGGGAAGGCACAAAACACCACACAGATTATTTTTCTGTCTTCGAAGTC
>NC_061833.1:20876282-20881282 GCF_019202785.1 Penaeus chinensis | reverse complement strand
ATAATAGCTTGCTTGGAAAAAGAAAAGAACACTGCAACAAACTAAACTATCTTTACAGTCTTATAACGCATTATACAACGTTGTTTAGTCTCCCTCTTCGTGAACTCACTCACCATTTTTAGTATCTTTATTTTCATCTGTTTCTCTCCTTTATTTCATCTCCTTGCCTACCATAACCCGTCTCTTCCAAATCTTCGCATTCCACCGTGCTCATATCTTCCTAATTCAACGGCCAACGCTGCAATCTGACCTTGCAAGATGCCACTGGCTGGTTAGGGGTGGGCCGAGCAGGAACCTCGGCGGAGGAGTGCCCCTATTCATGTCCAATTACCAGGCAGCCCTCACACACCGCACAGGCCGCATGCTCCGCCTCCGCAGCTCCCACAGCATCACGCAACTCGGCCCCAGAGGGAGAGTGACCTTGCCCGAGAGGCCGTGGCAACAAGCAAGGCCACCAGCAGCTGGGAGCGCGCGCGCGTGCATGTGTGTATTTGTGATGCAGTCCTCGCCAAAGTCCAAGAACTTAAAAGCCTCTTCTTTTTGGAAGGTTAAAACTTTTATCAGAGTTAAATCTCAACAAATAAAAAGCCACGCATACGGACAGTCACTGACAAACGGTAAACCACGTTAGAAAAAGTAGAGGCGTGAGTGTGTAGTGGCGGCATGACAGGTGTGTGCCAGATGTGAGGGCAGTGACGGAGAGCAGGAGGCACGTGGTGGTTGACCTTGACCGGCTAAGGCTGGGTGTAGCAGAAGCAGCAGGCGCGGCAGGTTAGGTCAGCTGTTTACCAGCTGTCACCGCCACGCGTGTGCCGCCTCAGTCTGGCACGTGCGAGGAGCAAATACATACATCTCACCGTCCAGACGGTTGGGGAGAGGGGGCGGGCCGAGAATGAATGAGTGAATGTGCGACAGTTGGGGGGAGGCTCGGGAGGGGCACGGATCCCTAAACGTGCTGAAACACGTTACATTAATACCAACTCTAACTGCAGAATCACTTCTATTATTATTATTCCATTGCTATGCAAGGTACCATTAAATATCGAATTGTCAATTAGTGCGTTGACTACCCCTCCACGTCCACTGGCCCAGAGACTTCTTCCCGCCACATGCAAAATGCTATTCTAGCGGTGACTAATACAGTCAATAATTTATTTTAATTATTTTTTCTCTCGAACACCAACTGATGTATCCATCTTTGCCTCTACGCACACAAGCAACATATTCAACAGAACGAGCTACAGCCTCACCTCCTTCATATCACACCATCTCTCAAATGTAAAATATCCAGACGACTTTCGCTAAATAATCAATTAAATTCCACAGAAAAATCGTGGGAAGAACTGATTTGTAGAGCAGCTTGTGGCCATCACCCCACACCTTCGACTTCTAGGATTCTCCCGCACCACGAAACTGCCCCCCTTCCTCCCCCTCCCCCCCCTCCCCGCCATTCTAAACGCGAGTTGTGTCTCATGTACTTTTCCTAAATGAACTTCTCTTAACCTTTACAACCCACTGACCTTGATACTCGCTGACCTTGCACCCTCTGGCTCCACTATCAATCTCTTTCACCTCTAAATCCACAGAACCTAAATTCGCTCGATTTTCCACACATGTAAGTTCGCGTTAAGTAAGATGACAACCCACTCTCGTTTCACCACTTACTTCCACTACCTACAAATCCGCAAACATCTACCTTTAGATACAGTGAATCCCAGATCATCCTATCGTATGCTAAACAACAAACAATTCCTCGCTGTAACTATGCTTCTCGTCCAGGGAGGGAGGGAGATAGGGAGGGAGGGAAGATGAAGAAACGAGGAGGACAGAAATGAAGATGAGATTAACAGGAAAGGAGAGAGGGGGGAGGAGACGAGGGAGGAAGGGGGGGGGACACAAGAAGGAAAAAGAACGCAGGAAGAAACAAGAGGAGAGGAGTAACAAGGAAGAGACGCGAGGGAGGGTGTAAGGGAGAAAGAAGGGGGAAGGGGTAAGAGGGGAGACACGAGGGAGGGAGGTAGGGAGAAAGGGCAAGAGTGAACGAGCTGCGAACGAATGAATGAGTCTATGACCAAGGTTGCCTTAATATACACATGGCTTTAAACATCACCTGTTACTACTACTAAACGGCAAAACAAGACGCTAAATGCTAAATCAATCTAAGGAGGGGTACATGTGGCTGAGGATGCCTGGGCAGGGCTGACACAGCTGGTCGTCCACCGTCATACCCCGCCACGTGCGCTGCATTTCTTACGAGACGCTTTGGCATCCCCGCATACACACCACCTGCCACAAAACACATGGCTACACCAGACACTAACACACTCTTTAAATCACTCCGTTGGACAGCGTACTTAGACAACCCCGAAGCATAATCCCACGTGGGGGCCCCCCTACTCGCACAGACAAAATGCACACACTTGCATTTTGAAAGAGTAAAAACTGACGTATGTGGAGCTAAAAAGACCCAATTTTCTTTGTGGGAGGAAGGGGGGGGGATGGAGGGGGAGCCTGGATCTATATCTCTACTACGTGGTCGGCATGAAAACAAGTTTGAAGTTCTTGTCATCGTTAATCTGGCGTGCTAGCATGCTCTTTTACGCGGAAAAAACGCCTACACAGTCATGATCCTTCAACAGTTACAACATGGCCCATCGGCACAGCGATTGTAAACCCTACAGACATGCCAAGTCTACAATAATAACGCAGAACATCACCTCTGATCACCAGAGCAGCATGGGCATTACATAATACCCTGTCCAGCAGAGAAGTGAGCGTCCTTGAACAGTGATTATGCTGCCTATACGCACGCTGCTATATGCTCAGTGACAATGCAAAGCTGAGGAGTGACAATTCTGCGAGCGTATCAAGGGCCCTGTACATGAGAGAGAGGTACAAGCTGTATGGCTCGCCCGTGCTCATAATATAATCGTACCCAAGCTTACAGGTCTTGCTTGCCTTGGGGAGGAGGAGTAAAGGGCACCCCCGTAAAAAATAAAAAAAATAAAAAAACGACGGAGATCCTGGCGTCTCCGGACATCGCTGTAGGCAGAGAGATCCTGTAAGCAGAAATAACGTGGAGGAATCCTAGCAAGTAAGATGAAGCCCAAGGAACTGATGGTCCTGCGAGCCACGTGCGGAAATAAGACATCGCGGCATCAGCAGCATGGCGGGGGTCCACCTTGAGTGTGTAATCAATGAGTTGTTTACCTTGGCTGGCGGGCCTTACACTTTACACTGACGCCAGACACGGAACAAACCACATCTCATATGTAATCTTTGACGCACAAACATGTCTTTTCTACACGTCTTGAGTTTTAATAAATCGCTATGCACGTATATATACACAAACAGTTAAACGATATAAAAAAAATAAATACATACATGTACACACGCGTGTGTGCGTGTGTATGGGGTTGGGGGGAGGGGGGATAAAGGAGGAAATTTAGAGAGAGAGAGAGAGAGAGAGAGAGAGAGAGAGAGAGAGAGAGAGAGAGAGAGAGAGAGAGAGAGAGAGAGAGAGAGAGAGAGAGAGAGAGAGAGAGAGAATGGCGATGGAGAAAGAAGGTAGAGGGAATGAAGAGTGAGGGAGGGAGTTAGGGAGGGAGAGAAGCAGGGAAAGAGAGAAAATGAGAGAGATAAGTAGGGAAAGAGAGAGAAGAGAAGAGGAGAGGAGAGGAGAGAGAGAGTGCTGGGGGAGAGGAAAGGAGGGAGGAAGAGAGAGAAAGAAAGGAAGGGAAACTCTTTACGAGGGGGAGAGGAAGGGATTGAATGAGTGAATGAGTGAGTGAGGAAGGGTAGGAGGGATGGGGAGGGAGGGAAAGAGGAAGGGAAAGAATGGGGTTGTGAGGGAGGAATGGAAAGGGAAAAGAAGGGAAGAAGGAAGGAAGGAAGTATAGAAGGAAGGAAAGATGGAGGAAAGGAGGAAAGGAACAAGGAAGGAAGGTAGGGAGGAAAGGAAAGGAAAGGAAAGGAAAGGATAAGGGGAGGGAGGGACAGTAAGCGGGACTGATATCCGGACATACGCACAAAAAGTAAATAAATCGAGCAGAAGGCCCGAAAACTGATAGCTCCTTCTGTGCGCCGTAAGACAGGTCCTGAGGGGTAACGACTCAAGAGTTCCTTGGTAATCTGCTTGATCCCGACCGCCTCGAATTCCACTCTTAATTTAGCATAAGAGACTCGGGGTCTTTGTCCAAGATGCCCAATAAGGTTCCATAATGACCGTCTCCTCCAGTTGTCCGAGTAGCTTTCTCGCCACCCCCCCCCCCTTCTCCCCTCCCCCTCACTTTCTCGTATCCCCCTTTCCCCCTTTTCGGACCTCCTCCTCACCCTTTCTCTCCCCCCTTCCTTCCCCATTAACGCATCCCCCCTTCCCTTTCTCCCACCCCTTCCTCCCCTTTCTCCCACCCCTTCTTCCCCTTTCTCCCACCCCTTCCTCACCCTTTCTCGTATCCCTTCCCCCCATCATACCCCCTACCCCCCTTTCACCCCCACTTAATAGCACCCCGATTCCGTGCAACGTCACACAGCGCCCGACGCCTGCTACCGAACTAACTTTTGCTCAAACAGCACACATTAAGCGAGATAAGTTCGCTACCAGCATTGGCCAGAACTTGTTGCCCCCCCCCCCCCCCCGCAAAAAGTGGAAGAGACGTTACAACAGGTAAACTGATAGATACATGTACGTGGTCACATCATGCGTGTTAGGAGTGCCATGGAAGGATAGTGGGAGGATGGCGGCGGATTCAGAGGCCACCAAAAGATCCTCCTGAATGGTCCTTCCTGCGCTTAAGTAAAGCCAGCAAGGTGCGTCCACGAATCACCCCGGTACTGTGAAATGGACACCGTAATTGTACTCTGTCTGTCCGTTTCCCTATCTGTCTGTCTCTCTCCATCATGTACAATGATACTTTATTACACCCAACAGCCTCCTAATCCCTTTGGTTGCAATGCTGCTGCCCTTGCATGACTGGATATTCTTCCTACAGTAAACCGTG
>NC_061833.1:20866282-20871282 GCF_019202785.1 Penaeus chinensis | reverse complement strand
AATTGACCTAAAATAACACCAGGAGGGGTGCCTCGACCACTAATCCCAGCAGAATAGCCGGAGGACCCTCTTCTCAATCCATCAAACAGCGAACGTTGCAACCACACATCATTCTAGTGCTGCCGAAACACATTTTTGTCAGGACGACTCCACGTTTTTGTTTACTTTCTTCTTGACTGGCTTGTTTTTTTTTTTTTTATTTGCCACCGAGTGCGATCCGGAATGCAGTGTCGACGAAGTATTTGAAGAACGCATTCCATTAAGAACGGAATGGTCAGCATGCCTTCATAGCTCAGAAAAATCGGCTCTGTTATTAAGGACGATGTATTGCACAAGATATATTGCAGCCCCGTTCAATCTTCAAACCTGCAGAGCTAAGGTAATAAAAGCGCTAAACTGAGCCTTATCAAAGGCTGATCAAAATGCTTCAATTCCACACGAGGGTCTGAGCACAACACGGCAAAGCGCGACACGGCGGTGACGCAAGGGTCGTCCGGCACGGCTGAGCGCAAGTGAAGATGCTGATGACTTACGGTGCGGGACGTGCGGCGGCGTCGGGCGCTGGTGGGCCTTTGCTAGTGTGGATCTGCCAGGACATCCCGCCTTCACTAGCCTCCCCAGCAGCGTCCTGGGCGGCCCCGTCCCCTTAGGGGCACACGGCCGCTCACCCCGGCCCTCCTCCTCACGCCCACGCCGCTGCTGTTGCTGCTGCCCAGCCTGCTCCTACACACGCCACCTGCAGCCTCCGCTACCCTCCGTCCAGTGAACCTGAGGGCGGGCGGGTCAGATGGCAGGGGTGAAGGTGGAGTAGTGCGTGGGGAGACACAGAGGTGGAGGTCGTGGCCACCAGCAGCATGCCGAGAGCGGCCCGGGAGCGATGCCACCTGTCGTCTTGTAAGATTCCTGTGGTCCCGGAGCGCCCCCTCCCCACGCAACACCAACTATCACCATCACGAAGACAGGGGCACGCCGAACCATACACGTCCTAACCCTCCTCCTCCTCTGCCCCTCCGTCGAACTCACGCAGGGGCGCTACTCAAACATGTCTCTAGAAAAAGAATCGACGACGGAGAGAGTACGACGGAGTAGCTGCGCGGCAAGACAGGCGGCACCTGCGGCGGAGTGGCGGGCGTCAGGTGGCACACGCGCCGCCCCACTCATTACGCCGCCGCAAGAAGCCGCGAGGTTACGGCCGTAGGGCCACCACAGCCACACACAAGGTCAGGGAGCAGCACAGGCACAGAGGTCAAGTGGGGGCACAAACAGGTCGCCCACAACACCACAACCCTTCACTAAAGATCTAACATCTTCATTACCGCACACGGGCGCTCCCCAGGCCTGACACACGCCAAGCCGCATCACCACGTGGATCACACACAATCTAACGACAACAACGCGTCGCTTTCTCATATGCATGGTGCACACATCGCTGAATATGTATGTCTGTGTGCACGGGCCCGTGGTATTTAGCTAACAAACGTCTTACTACTTCTCAGATAAGACCATTTACAGACACAAATGTTGTGCAAGGAGGTATACCCATACGGTTCCTGTAACTCTAGTGCGCACAACAGAAAATGTTTTTTTCTGGTTCAAACGTTAGGATTTCTTTTTATATCTCTTTGTCTGCTTGTCCTTGTGTCCGTTGGTCCATGGGAATGGAAAATTTGTTTGGACTGTATATCTGCCTCTTTTCCCCCCCGAACAACAACTAAAATTTGGGTGTGGACTTCCTGTCAACTCACTGGGGGAGGAAAAATACATGTATTCGATGTTTTGGTAACCAAAAGGCTGCACTTGTGTGTCCTGAATACTTTGATTGATGTATATAACTCCTTCACCAATCACTGTACCGAAGCCAAAGTAAATAAGGCAAAAGGGAAAATATAAAAGATAGAAGAAAAGACATTATATATATATATATATATATATATATATATATATATATATATATAGAGAGAGAGAGAGAGAGAGAGAGAGAGAGAGAGAGAGAGATAAAGAGAGAGAGAGTGAGAGGAGTGAAAAAAAATCTGTTTGCGTGCGTTTTCTTGCTTCTACGTTAACCAACCAAGAGCATGCGTATCCGTGTGTGCGTGCATGCGTGTGTGAAATGTGCGTGCGTGCTAGCTCTTCACGTCGCCCCTGAATACCATGAAATGAAGTGAGATTGAGTTCTGGCCACGGAAATTGCTGTACATGGCCCCGGGCGCCAACATGAGTAACCTTTCCTCCGCGTAATTGGTACTGACCATCCAATATAAAGGTACTACAGACCTATTGGGTCGCTCGCCCTACGCCGCCGATGCTCCGGCCGTGCCTCCTCTCTCTCGCTTTCGCTCTCGCTCGGTCTCTCTTGCTCTTTCTTTTTCTCTCTCACTTTTTCTTTCTCTGTCTGGGTTTCTTCCATTCTTTTTCTCTCCTTTAACTTCTTTCTTTTATTTGGATAAGAAGGGAGAGGGAGGGAGAAATAGAGAAAGGAGAAACGAGAAAGGAGGAAGGAGAGAAAGAGAGAGAGAGAGAGAGAGAGAGAGAGAGAGAGAGAGAGAGAGAGAGAGAGAGAGAGAGAGAGAGAGAGAGAGAGAGAGAGAGAGAGAGAGAGAGAGAGGGAGTCGGGTGGGTGGGTAGGGAAGCGGTAATCAAGAACAGTAAATACAACAAAGACCAAATTTGCCCGCAAGGAAACCAAGCATGAACATAATTTCGAAAAGGAAATAGCGCACCCACACATACATACATACTTAAACACGCACACACACACACACACACACACACACACACACACACACACACACACAAAGAATAAAAACCGACCAGAATGCGCACAACCAAACAGATACAACCACACACACACACACACACACACACACACACACACACACACACACACACACATACACACACACAGATTAAAAAAAAAAGGGGGGGGGAGGAAAAGAGAAAGAGAGGACCAGGAAGAAAACGGAGAACACCCACGAACGAAGAAGGAAAACGAAAACGCGAGAGAAAAAACCGGACGACCACAAACAGCATAACGCCCGAAAGTAATGGGAGAGCGACCAGGAAAGACGTCGAGGAAGCCCGGGAATACTTTATATTAATTACAACTCTTCCTCAGCCTCGGCAGGAAATTAACATAATGACTGTACATGAATATTCGGCACATATGGCGGCCAGGGAGCCCAAGCTGGCCCAGGGCACGAGATGAACACCATACCCAGGACGGCCAGGCGACGGGGCGGACGGAAGGCGGCCAGATGCGGACGGCCAGCGGAGGGGGTCACGGACGAGCATGGCCTCGGTCGCCCGTCTCCTGGCAGGGAAAGGAGTCGGTAGGGCAGGGGGTGGGGGAGGGTGTTGGCAGGGGCAGGAGCTGGCAGGGGTGGGGGGTGGGAGAGCATGGGGTCGGTGGAGCGCGTTCGCTGGGCTTAGGCAGGGCACGGTCACGAATCACTCCACCGCGTAATGACACGAAAAAGGGAACGTACTTCCGAGGCAGATACAAGCACCGAAAAAAGTATGAGCGACGAAGGGCGAAGCAGCGCGAGAGGGACACGTCAAGAGGCATGACGACAGGGTGTGTGTGTGGGGGGGGGGGGGGGGTGACGGGGGGCGTGAGGGCATGTCGGGGCACCAGAGGGCAGAAGCCATATGGCAAATAGAACAGCGTAATGTCCCGAGCGAGCTACATTCCGGCCGTGACCTGCGGGCGTGTGGCGGAGGTGCAAAGAACCATAAAATCTTTATTCGTTTGTACAATTTTCCTCTCGATCTCTTTCTCGAATTACATACATCCTTCATTTCTTTCTGGTCGCCTGACTCACCAACAACACGAGGGAGATTGATTGTAGGCAAGTAACCCCCCAAAAAAGAAAAAGAAAAAGAAAATGAAAAAGAAATAAACAAACTATTACCCACAGTAATTACTATGGAAAAAAAATTATTTCACTCACAGATTAATCATATGACGCAGGTTCTCAGAATAATTTAAAAGGTGAATTTACAAGAAACGGGGCTATATATGGTTCTAATATTAATCGAATCACTAAAAAAATAAAGATTTAAAATGTAATTATGATGACGATAATGAGAACGCTAAGCTGCTACATACAATGATGATGATGATGATGATGATGATGATGATGATGATGATGATGATGATGATGATGATGATGATGATGATGATGATGATGATGATGATGATGATGGTGATGATACTAATAACAATAACGATGCTGATAATAATAACAATCATTACACTAATAACAACAACAACAACAGCAATCACAATATTTACAATAATAACACCAATAATGGTTCTATTCCCAATAACAAAAACAATAACACACCCACACTAACAATAACAGACGGCAAACTGACTCCCGCGCTCCCCTTGCAGATTGATGACAGAACCAGACACTGTCAAGTCATCATTCGTGGATCGTTCGAGTCACGATCATTATGTGGAAGAGTAGGCGGGGAAGGGAGGGCATGGGGGGAGAGGAAGGGAGGAAGAGGAAAGGACAAGGGGAAGGGAGAATGGGAGAGGGAAAGGACGAGGGAAGGGAGAATGGGAGAGGGAAAGGACAAGGGGAAGGAGAATGGGAGAGGGAAAAGACGAGGAAAGGGAGAATGAGAGAGGGGAAGGGAGATCTGGGAAGAAGGGCGGGGGCAGGGAGACTTCTGGAAATGATGGGGGGGGGAGGGAGGAATGACAGGAACCACTCCCTTGATTCGTGGCAGAGGCACAAAACGAGGACTGGGAATTGTTTTCCCGTAAAGAAAATAAACGAACTATACCTGTCTCATCGCTTCACAAATTCATCTCGAGAGTTATCAAATGTTATCAAACGGCCCTACATGGTCCTAACTCAGCGTAAAGAAACCTCCGCTCCCCCTAACTATCGGCGGCACCAAATGGCAAAACGAAACCCCGAATGACCTTGGCCACACGCATTCCACAAGGGTCCTACGCATCCTTCGCGTTATCGCAACCACAGCCA
>NC_061833.1:20858782-20863782 GCF_019202785.1 Penaeus chinensis | reverse complement strand
CCAAAAACTAAAAGTCCAAGAGCGCCTGGCCCGCAGTGGTGGAAGTAGTCTCCTTCTAAACTAAGGGTTTGGCCGTCGTATGAGGAGGTACACTTTAGAGACGTGTCACATGTTCAGCCGAGACGCGGTTTTCGGCCCAAAGCATATTTTCACGGTATGTACAGTACGCCCTTTAAGCCTTTGTCTTCTACTAATGCAAAGTGGAAGTCTACGGTGTACATACGCCCTGCTGTATGACAGAAGCGGGAGTGCATTCCTCCTGTGAGAATATGACAGCTCTGTTACTTATTATAGGGGCATATAATGCTACTTATTTCCTTAAACAATAGAAAAGGCACAGCTTCCCCTGACACACATTCATCAAAACTACACCAAATTAACTCCATAAACAAAAAGAGCATCATCAACTAACCTTCTCCCGTCACCAATAACAAAACCACAGTCTCCCCGTCCTCTCTATAAATCTGCTCTACCGCCGCCCCCGACAAGAGCGAAACAAAAGCGAATTCTCTCCCCTGGACCATATAACTCCACCGCGTCTCTAACATTCAACACTGAAGCTTAAGACCTGACTTCGACCATGTAATTTCAGGCCTCATAAAAATAACCAACACCCTCCATTAAAAAAAAAACGGGGTAAAAACACGGACTGACACAATCCACATGATTAATTACTCGGACACAGTAATCAGCATGTAGAATAAATAAGACGCGAGATAGAATGGTAAGGGAGAAAAACGCGTAACGCAGTCCAAGAAGCCTAGAAATAAATAAACAGAACAGACCGCAAAGAAACATAGATAAAAGGGAGAAACGGGACCGTGTTCCCGGGTGAAATATTGGACACCGACAACCGTTAAGTGAGCAATCGTACCGAATTACTGTTCCAACTTTGGCCAGAACTTGCCGCCCCGGCCAGCCAGACTTCTGTAATGATTCCCAGCAACGCACTTTTACTTTACGTTTCCACTTCTCGTACCTCGAAAATCCTTCGACTCCTTAACTCGGCTAAACGTCCTTGAAACAAAATCAATGGAGATTATACTTTGGAGATGTTACCGAAATTTCAGCGGAGGGCCGCGGGACGCTCGTCGAACACGACAAAGAAAGGATTCGTAAGCCGGCGAGACTTTCCTCCTTCCGGCTCGACCAAAACACGAAGCGAATCTCTGCGTTACACAAGAAGCCACGCATTAGTGAGGGATCAATAGCGACTCAAGTCTGTAAATGATCAGAATCACTAGTATGCCCGAGGGTGCATAAGCACCATGATGATTTCTTTAAAGCAAGGCATGTTTTGTAGGAGGGAGAGGGAATGGAGAGAGGCACGTAACATCTTGTGCAATAATATATATAGTAAGTATCAATACCTTACATCGGAAGAGAGATAGATAGATATAGATATATAGACAAACAGAGAGTAACAGAGAGGAAGAGAGGGAGAGAGAGGGAGAGAGAGAAAGAGAGAGAAAGGGAGAGATCTTGATATTTAGGTAAGTGGCATTTTGGCAATGTCGGCGAGACGGTATATTAAGCCTTCCCAGACGAGTACTAGCTGTGCGGGGTGGGGGCGAGATGAGGGAGAGGGGAGGGGGGTGGGCAGAAAGGACGGGAAGGGGTGTGGAAGACGGGCAGGCAGCGGGCGTGGGGCCCAACAAAGAGAACAGCAGGAGTCCACTATTTTTTTCTTAATTGCTTCACAGATTAACGACGCGGGCAAGACTTACGATTCCCTGGGAAAGATTCCAACACGGCTAGAGGGGGTCGTAGGGGGTCAGCCGCGTCGTACAGCCCTCTCTGACTCTCTGAGGCACTCGACACTGCCTTCGACCGATTCCTCACGGCGTCATCAATGCACTGACGTTTCTGGGTCTGGATATGCCTAACAAACAATCTGGAACCTTTTATTCATGTTCGGACGAAGAAAGAGGCTGTGCAGTGCATATGTATGTATGTAGCTTATCCGTTTACGTTGTATATGTGTGCAATGAAATATAAAAGAATATGTACATGTCCTGATTACTGCGGTAAGTCCAATACTATTTTCCACTGTCTCCAAATCAAATCCGAGGCCATCTCGGAGCAAGAATTCCTACTGCAAGCCATTAAACATCCAAGTCCGTCAAGTGACACCATGCATGTCTTTGCAAAGCCACGTCGCATATCGTTGTCGTTGACTGCACTGTGGCACTCAAGTTGCCAATAAAAGATGGAAGATTTATAGCCCATCTGGCAAGGCGATAATAAATATAAGTGATAAACTTGTACACACGCTTAACCTCTAAATGACAGTGAGATTATAAATAGGCCACATTGTACCTTGCAAAACTAACAATACAAGGCATAAATTACTGGAGTGTTAAAGCTCTCATCTAATGCTAACATTATTAAATGTTTATGACTCACTCTATTATTATAAAGTGGCTTAACATTAATTAGACTGAACTGGCGTCTGAAAACGGAGATCCTATCAGTTTGTGCCGTCGCTTTGATTTCCTTTTCTTAAAAATATCCTCCTGCCTGGCCGCACTCCCTCCGCAAATGCACTCACTCACGCACTCCCTGACCCCGGGCAACATACGGATCTCGTGGCATTACCGGGATCCCGCCACACACTGCAGCACGTCACTCAATTCACGCTCGGCCCCGGTCCCTTCCCCCTTGCCCTCCCCGTCCACAATCCCCGTACACTCTAAGCCGCTAATCCATAATGGCGTGTCAATAGAGAGGCCGTGGAACACTGGTCAATATTTGTTACATCCCCGACACAGTCCCCGGCCATCAATCCCTGCGTCGGCGGCATGATCGCTGCTTCTCCCTGCGTGCGGCGCTCCCGGCCTCTCTCTCGTTCTTCCCAATCTAGCGCCCTGGCGTCCCAGTCAATGCCGAGCGACTTTTTTTTCTAAATGCCTTGCAATCATACATTGAAGATATACAATTCCCTCGGAATAATTTACTACATTCAAATACAAAAAAAGTAAAGCAAGACTATTTACGCTACACATTAATACGAACTTTACAGAAGCAGACTGGCCGCCTAGCATCGCTACGCCCTCACACTAGGCCCAACACGCCCTCGACATCTGCCCTCGGGGGGTGAGCAGCGCGCATGTGGCGGGAGCGAGACAAGAGCTGGCGGCAGGTATGTGGGGACACAGGTGACGGTTCCCGCCAACAGGTGGCAGGTAAACTAAGAGCGGCCGCATGTTTCGCCACGGACTCCGCCCACAACAGTGCACGCCCTCACGCGCGCCAACCTGCACGTGGTAGGGAGGGAGATCCGGAAGGCATGATCAACGGGAAGGCCGCTCACTCATCAGAAAGGGAGAATAATTACGCTTTTTTCAGGTGGGGGGTGGGGATTATGTCACGAATACTGGAAAGAGGAATTGTCTAACAACAGAGACGCAGTTCCGGAATGACTCACGTGCTGACAGCTCCTCTTTAAACAGAGGCACGAACTGTACTACCAAGATGACCACGAACTTTTAGACCTTTTTTATTGGTATGCTTTATCAGCGAAAATATTTTACTACTTACGTCAAGAAGAACCGGGTTCTAGCAATCTCCAGGCATCATATAAACCCCATGCTTACCTGCAAGAGAAAGAAATGTTGTTAGCTATATCATGAAAACAAGAAAAAAGAGGCGTTGCCAATTTCACACATCTGACAAAGTCGCTCACCAAAAGCGTAACAACAACAGATCAATACACGGTCATGCATGCATGCCGCCTTTTTTGTTACACACAGACTGCAATATCTAACAAAAACACATTCAAAAATAATCCACAAAAATTACGCACACACCGTCGTTAGCAGGTGAGCGCCCCCTTCCCCATAACGGACAGCGGATTACAGTAACACATTCGAGGTGTTACTGTAGTCATGCAGATGAAAAAAAAGTCGCGGATGACGCAAAAGCGCAAGAACTTGAATAAGCATCACCATGACCGCAGCCAAAGTCTCAGAATCTAACTTGTGAACTGGGAAAAGGCACGCTCAGCTGACGTCACACGGAAAATACCAAAGGGTTGTGCAATCCCCCGCAACATATGCAACACCCTCTGCCTTGATAAACAGAAAGGAGAACTCAAATGCTGCCAATGAGTCCATAATTACGGCCGAACTCCCCGACGGTGACAAAAAGAGTGGAATGACACATACACATAATCCTGATCCCTTCGCGTGCCTGGTGGAGTTCCGCGGTTAGGGTGGAGCGGCGAGCTGCGGTTGCGGTCGTCAGGGTCCGGCACTAAAACCCCAGATTGATCAGCTTCCCTACAAGGCCACGGGAGCACCGCTGGATCCTGTAGAATAAACGCCGGAGCTCCCGGGCCTGGCGTGACGTTATTATCGTCCGGCGGTGTGTTATGAGGGCCCCGGCGTGGATTGGAAGCCCCCCGGCGCGGATTGGAAGCCTCGCTCCGAGCATCAGTAATATCGGGTCCGCAGTCGGGATACGGTCCGATTACGCGAGGGCGGAAGCGTGTGTTTTGCGCCGTCCTTTGTGTTAAATTGTAAGGATATCGAAGTGATCTGTGGACATTTCGGCCTTTTTGGGACGGAGGCTTGCATATGCGCGATGGACTTTACGATGAAACATGTAAATACAGGGATGATGGATGCGACAGTAATGGCCGTGTGTTAGGCATAAGAGTCCGGTGTGCATTACCCCGTGTAATATGCCGGCAATATAGCGGTCACCGGCAGTTTGGCGACAGTGTAACGCACCCAAGTAGTGCACCCCCACCGCTAACTGCCCGTCTGAGGTTGCTGTAATAAAGCAGTCCGCTCTGCTTGCACGCTCCAGGGTACACAAATTTACATAAATATGGCGTAATTATAGGTCTATATCGTTCTGTTCTTGGTTATGGTGGGAGAGAAATTTCCGCCTCAACAATCACACATCCGGACTCTTGTCAGGGATCAAGGTGAAGGTACCTGGCCCTGGCCATTCGCGGGCAGGGCGGCGGCCCTCTGTCCCTCCCTTCCTTCCTT
>NC_061833.1:20838782-20846282 GCF_019202785.1 Penaeus chinensis | reverse complement strand
AAAGTCAGACACCGTTATGTAAATCTATCTATTCACTCTTGTTTTGGCCTGTTTGCTCATTCACTACTCTTTTTGACGCGGGTGAACCAGACCTCACAAAATTTGATATAGAAGCTAAACCTGTGTGAATGAAAGGGACGGTGGAGAGAGTGTACTGGCAGTCGAAAATGCTTAAATATTTTTACATGTTTCACTCTAAATTTCCTTAACGAACCTAAAACAGAGAATTCCTCCCTCCTCCACTTCCTTATACGCAGTCATTATGCACTATGATGCAGCAATACCAGGCAGCCCTTAATAACCCACAAAAATTCCATGTAAGGCTAAACTCTTTGTTGCGAATGTCGTGGGTGATGCCCGACCCCCAAATATGGCGGCGGTACTTGACCCGGCGCGCATCACACGCTGCTGGAAGAACTTGCTCATAAATCACGTTTGTGCCACTTGGGTGATTCTTCCTCTGCACTTATCGAGACTTCCGACTTGCCCAGTGCCCCTGTGACCCATCTGAGCGCCCGAGGAAGCAGACCGCGGGCGTGGGAGGATGAAACAAGCAAAAGAGGTGCTGTGGGCGAGCCGAGTGAGCGCCACCATGCAGGCCGCCCCACCCACTTCCTTATACACACCCGCTAACGTCCCAGCCCCGACGACCTTGCCAAAATTATGGTGCTGCTCCACTCTCGTCCAGATCCTCGTCCTGTACCCGATGGATACTTTGTTGTGGTGCCCGCTGCTGGCCTGCCCCTGCCCAGTCTGTCAACCGACTTGATTTTGGCCAAAGAATGACATAGCCTTCTTGTCTCTACGCATATGACATAGAGGCATTCTGAATTATGACTGTACGAGAAAGAGCCTTTTCACTACCTTTGATCTCTATTTCACTGACAACCTGAAACCAACAACGACCATTCAAGATGACTCAGGAATTTTCATGTACAGCAGAGGAAAGGTCAAACTCCTAAGAAACACTCTCAATCAGCAGGCTTTTGCCGCTGGAAAGATACTGGATCTTATGCCTCAAATGGTCACGGAATAGTACAAGAACCGCACATCACAAATTATATGAAAATCAAGACCCAAAAAAGTAAAACTGCCTAATATAATCATGACTGCTGGAACACGGAAGTGACGCTTATGTCAACAGTCGTGAAGCGGCCTCCCTCTCAGCCCAGCGTTTAAGTAATACCCGTCGAGGGTCGTGATGCAACGTTGTCAATCAAGCCGTCGCCCGACCGCCACCTGGACTCGCAGACGTACGTCCTTCACCTCCCGCCGATCCCTGAATGTTGCAGGTCAATTCTCCCATGTTGCAAGGCATGCTCTCATGCCATACGAATAATTCCGATATTGGAAGGTTTTACATGAATCCAAATCATTAGTCTAAGCTACCTCGAACAGTCCCTTCCTTCTATTCCATTATCCTAATCCCCCTCATCAAATAGGATTACGTAGACAAGTTAAGTCTTCATTCCCTGGCTTCAGAGCAGTGTGCAATAGCTTCATCGACACGTCTGCGATGGCATTAGGAGAGATTATAGACCTAATGATATATTTATGTTCGCCGCACATTGCCGACAAACGAGAAAATGATATGTACAAACTAACGAGCTGCGCGGCTAAGGGAATGTATGGCCTTCATTTAGAAAAAAAGGAGGAGTAGTTAGGCAGAGATGAACCCCCGGCAGAATAAAGAAGGGAAGACGAGAGAAAGATAGAAAGCTTCCACTATTTATATCCGCCCCGTCGTAACCCAACGGACTGTGCCCCATACCCCGTGTTACATGCGTAGCTCGGCTGGCAAGAGGAGGGATGCGTCTTGCTTATCCACTCGCTTGTTTTCCTTCTCACTTTCTCCATCCCCTCCGCGCAACAGGGAAACAGACAGGGAGATGGGTAGATATAGAGTCAAGAGAGAGATGGAGAGAGGTCGAACGCGGAGACCAGAAAGGAGAAAAAGAAAAAGGCGGAGTGCGTGGGGGGGAGGAGCAGGAGGGGGAGAGGGTTAGTCAATAGCATCCGTGATGCTGTAGTTCCTCGTGGGTCAAACGGAGGAGAGTCCTTCGCTGACACAAGCAAGCGTAAGAGTGCGTGTGGGTGGGGTGGGGGCTTAAGAGAAAGAGGAAAAAAGTGGGCATGCAACCCCAGCCATGTTACTCGGCAGAAGAACGAGAGGAGAGTGTGTAATGGTGACGAGATGGTGAAAGGGAATGCGCGAGGGCCGTGGCGACGCTGGTAATCGTAGGGGTGAAGGGAGGTTGTTGTGGAGGCTGTGTAGTCGTGGCGGGAGGGAGTAGTGGGTGCCGTAGACATTAGAGTGGTGTTAGCAGTGAGGCGGAACCGAGCAAGTTGCTCCTCGCTCCACTGGCACGCAGGACTCCCCGGATGTGGGTCACGCTTCTCACTTCGCTACTCGCCCGTGGGGGGGGAGGGGGACTTCAAGCAACATCCCCGCCCACTATCGTAAGTCATACTCCACGCCCTTCTGTAACCCCCTCCCCCCACCATTACCCCGCGCCCACAGCCCAAAATTCCTGCCTCCTCTCAACATATCAAGCCCTTAGCATCCACTCCTCTCGCCCCACTCATCGCCTTCCAATCGCTGCCCCCCCCCCCCCAACCCATCCAAAGCCCCATCCAATCGCTGCTTCCTTTCCCCGCCTACCCCGCCCATCGAACACCCCTTCCAATCGGCGCCCCCGCCCCACGCCCCCCCCCCCCCCAAGCCATGGGCGCGAAACAAGCCACACGCACAATTGTCGCAACGTCTCACTCAGCAAAGAGGGCCACGACATGCCTCATCTGCCCTGCAATTATGTGTCCTTGACTCAAACTATCAAGTATCCCTACAACTGCAGCGATGGCGTATCCCAGCGAAAACTGAAACAGCGATGGCGTGTCCTAGCGTCGCCTGAAACAGCGATGGCATATCCCAGCGTCGCCAGAAAACCTGCGATGCGCTCCACACGGCCGCTACCTTCTCGCCTCCGCCGCTGTCTGTACATTCATCCGGGAACAAGTTCAACACTAAAACATCCCGAGTGTCATTCCACAAAGACTTCCGCTCTTCTCGAGACTTTCCCCCGCCTTCCCACAGCCCTCTCCGCCTTCCGCAAAGACAGGTAACTCGTGGTCTGTTGCCATTCCTAGCTCGCGAAGGGAAATAAGACGAAGAAGAAAAAAATAGATGAAGAAAAAAGAGTAATCCGAGGGCGTTCTGTCCGACTCCTACATCACGGCGGAGAAAGAAGGGCGGACTCAGAAAAACATAAAGGGTCTAACGTTGAAAATGAGAGCAAAAACTGCTGGTGGGAGATTTGAGGGGGAAGGGGGCGGGGAGGGGGTGATGAGGCAGGAGGGGGAGCGATGGGGTAGTTGTAGAGGTAGAGGAGGAGGGGGAAGGGGAGAGGGAGGAGAAAGAGGAGGAGGAGGAGGGGGAAGGGGAGGGGGAGGAGGAGGAGGGGGAAGGGGAGGGGGAGGAGAAAGAGGAGGAGGAGGAGGGGGAAGGGGAGGGGGAGGAGGAGGAGGGGGAAGGGGAGGGGGAGGAGAAAGAGGAGGAGGAGGAGGAGGAAAAGGAGATGATGGTGGTGATGTAAAAGGAAAGGAAAGGAGAAAGAGGAGGAGGAGGAGGAGGAGGAGGAGGAGGAGGAGGAGGAAAATTAGATGATGGTGGTGGAAGAAAATGAGATGATGGTGGTAGTGGTGTAAAGGGAAAAGAGGAGGGGGAAGAGGATGATGATGAGGAAGAGGTGGGGGAGGGGGAGGAAAAGGATGAGAGAGATGATGGTGATGGTGTTGTTGGTGGTAGAGGAGGAGGAGGAGGAGGAGGAGGAGGAGGAGGAGGAGGAGGAGGAGGAGGAGGAGGAGGAGGAGGAAGTGGAAGAGGAGGAGGAAGAGGAGCAGGAGAGGAGGGGGAGGAGGAAGGGTAAGAAAAGATGATGGAGGTAGTAAAGGAGAAAGGGAGGCAGCAAAATGCTAGGAAAGAACAAGAGAGGGAAGTACAGGGGGGAGGAGGGGAGTGACGTCACGTTTACCGCTCCCGACCATACACGAGGTAAGTTATATAGCTACTACCCTTTTCGTTTTCTCTCTCTCTCTCTCTCTCTCTCTCTCTCTCTCTCTCTCTCTCTCTCTCTCTCTCTCTCTCTCTCTCTCTCTCTCTCTCTCTCTCTCTCTTTCCTTCCTTCTCTCTTAAATACAGACAGACAGACAGACAGACAGACACACACACACACACACACACACACACACACACACACACACACACACACACACACACACACACACACACACACACACACACACACACACACACACACACACACAAATACAGAAGAGATATGAAAGAACCGTGACGTCAGCACATGGCACAGAGAACAATTCGAGCAAGTTCGAGCTGCCTCTGCGCCAAAGGGAAAGAAAACCTTCACGACGCAAAGCTTGAACATGAGCTTAAAAGAGAGCTCAAGAGGTGGATGCGTAACTTAGGGTTTCCACGACGGCAATTTAGAGTCAGTATGGGTAAGTTGGGACCAAATTCCGAACTGGTGAGTACATACTTTTCCTCTACAGACGATGATTCTGATATATTGATGCCCGTGGTTAATTCAATTAATCATAAAAAAAAACATCTTGGGCGTGGGGGCATGTGGCAAGTTTACACGGAAGAGAACGATGAAGTAAGAGGAAAAAGATAAAGAAGAAGAAGATAAAGAAGAAGAAGAAGCAGAAGAAGAAGAAGAAGAAGAAGAAGAAGAAGAAGAAGAAGCAGAAGCAGAAGAAGAAGAAGAAGAAGAAGAAGCAGAAGAAGAAGCAGAAAAAGAAGGAGAAAAAGACGAAAGGATCGAGCCAAACTAACTAAAAGGGATCGAAAACACTGACGTCAGAGGAAGGATGACGGGGACGGGAGACTCAGATCGCCCGTCCACAAGCAACTTCTCTCGGCGATTTTAAATGTTAGGGTTAGAGGGGGGGGAAAGGGGATAGGAGGAAAGGGGGAAAGGGGGGGGAGAGGGGAAGGGAGAAGGAGAGGAAAAGGAAAATGGGAATGGAGGGGGGGGGAGTAGGGGAGGACGGCAAAGGAGGCAGAGATAGAGAGAGATGAAGAGAGACAGGGATAGAGAGAGATGAAGAGAGACAGAGATAGAGAGGTATATAGATAGGTAGATAGATACAGAGAGAGGGGGAGAGAGAGAGGGAGAGAGAGAGAGGGAGAGAGAGAGGGGGAGAGAGAGAGAGAGAGAGAGAGAGAGAGAGAGAGAGAGAGAGAGAGAGAGAGAGAGAGAGAGAGAGAGAGAGAGAGAGAGAGAGAGAGAGAGAGAGAGATGGCTGGGGGCCTGGGGGCGGGAAGTGAAAGAGGGAAAGACCGAGGGAGAAAGAGAGAAAGCGGGAGGGAGGGAGGAAAAAGAGAGAGAAAGAGTGAGAGGAGGGGAAGAGAGAAAGAAAGAGAAGTAAAGGAGGAGCCACGGAGAGACATCGAAGATGAGAAAAGGAGAGAGGAGACGAGAGACGACGAAGAAAGGAGGAGGAGGGGACGGCGGCGAGGTACCCCGGGCGAGCAGTCACCCTCGCCTAAGTTTGTGCGGTCTCGGACGCAGCAACCGTATTGTTGTGTACAAAGGGACGGACCGGGGGAGGCGAGGTTTAAACCGCCACACTGCGCTACCGAGAGTCCCTTGCCCCTGCTGGCGCTCCCGGGGCTCCCCGCGCTGTGCCCCGTGCTGCAGGTCAGCACATCCAACCACCACATTCACAGTTCGCCATCACGGCCTCCTCTGCAATCATGACTCAGTAACCTCTTTTCATTGGTCGCTAAGCAAAGCGAAGCACACCGCGGATCCATCCCGGCTTCCCGCAGCGCCAGCAGGAAGGCTCCAGATCAGCGGAACGACACCTCCGCTTCCTCCCAATCTCCGGCACCCAACAACTGCCAGACTTCGACGAAACATGAAAAATGCGTGAATAAAAAAAAAGGCTGCGTTGCGAGGCAGCGCCCGAGAGAAGTTGCAGGAGTTGAGCCCCGTCCTTGGCCGAGGAAGTGGCGGAGCCGTGAAACCCGAACGACCGTTGGAAACTTAATCGGTTGCCATTAGACTCCGCCATTCTGGGGAAATGGGAGGGGGGAAGGACAATAAGTGAAGTAGCTGAAGGAGGAGACGATGACCAGGAGGAGGAGAATGAGGAGGAAGAGAACGTAACGGAAGAAGAGAGAAAGGAGCGGAGGGAAGAAAAACGAAGAAGAAAAGGGGGAAAGAAATCAAGGAGATGCATACAGCAAGCGGGAGACAGCAGCAGCCTAATACGTCATCTATAAATCACATGGAAGAAGAAGAATTTCGTGTAACGAAAATAAGTAAACAAAAGGAAACAGACAAGATAACCAAAAAATATATATAAAAGAAGGGAAAACAACTTCTTTCTAATAGGCCCTTCGGAAGTGGGGAGGGGTGGGGGGGTGAGGGATATTCTCTCTCAGTAACCCATCTCAGTTTGGTTACACTCAGGGTCCGTAAACGTTTACGGGCCTTGGTTACACCAGGATATAATTTCACTTTTCTCGCTCCTTGCATCGACACCCCCCTCCCTTCCTCCCTCCTCCCCACCCCCTCCCCTCTCTCTCTCTCTCTCTCTCTCTCTCTCTCTCTCTCTCTCTCTCTCTCTCTCTCTCTCTCTCTCTCTCTCTCTCTCTCTCTCTCTCTCTCCTCTTCTAACCATGGCAAGGCATTACCTAAGATCCGAGTCTTGTTCAGGTTAAGGACTAAAGCGGTTATCCGCATGCGTAGCGGTTCGAGGATAATTAAAAGCAAGTTGAAACGAGAGCAAGAGCTCCTTTAATGAGCCACTTTCTTACTCTCGTAACTGTTCACCATCTCCTAAGTGTTCAGGAAAGCAGGAACTCGGCTACTGTCTTGATAATCTGTAGACTATGTACTGAGGCTTGCTAGCCGTTCTGCAGTTACTTTTACTCTAGAGACTTTCATGAGAGGATATGGCCACTCTATAACACTAAAGACCTTGACGATTGGAAGTGGCCATACTGTCATTCAACTCTCATTCTAGGACCTCCAGGACACAGCCACGGCCACTCTTATTCTATGGGCCCTACTAACAGAAGACCAGACAAAAGACCAGACACTGTCATGACTACTTACTCTAGGGACCTTCTCCATAAGAAATGGCCATGCTAGCAACCATGACCGCTATCACCCAAGGGACCCAGGAAAAGGCCATACTCACTGCCCTGGCCACTCGAACCGTAGGAAAAAGGCCATACTCACAGTCAAAAGGCCATCCCTAAAGACAGGTACGGTGATTCCAAGGCCGGTATGAGGCGATGTAAGAGGCGACATTATCGGAGTGCGGGCACGCGTTAGCCACCACTTTATCGCCACTATCGACTGATAAACAACATAATCTTGGAGGCGACCCGATAATGACCACAGGATTGGAACAAGGTGGAGGGGGGAGGAGAGTGGGAGTGGGTACTGACGCCCTGCGCCCCAC
>NC_061833.1:20808545-20816182 GCF_019202785.1 Penaeus chinensis | reverse complement strand
AGGAAGCAGGAGAGGAGGAGGAGGTGAGAGGAGAAGGAGGTGGGGGTGGAGGTGGGAGTGGAGGTGGGTGGGGGTTGGAGGTGGGGTGGAGGTGGAGGAGGTGGTGGTGGAGGTGAAGAAGGAGGAACAAAATTATAATAATAATAATAATAATAATAATAATAATAATAATAATAAAATAATATAATAAAACGATCGCTCGAAGAGAAATAACTACAGAATGCTTATACTGACGATGCTCACAATAAGTAAATGAAGATGACGATGTAGACGAGAACAATCCCAGCAATAACAACAACACTAAAGCGGCCCCCACTAAGCGCTCGCCCCCCCCCCCTCTCCTCTTACCCAACTCTCACCTAAACGGATGCAACATGACGTGCCACATGAAAATAAAACCTGACTGGCGTTTGACCTTCGCCCCCGAGCCGCGGGCCGTGAGAAGACCGCCCGCGAGCGACGGTGCCACGATTACTTCCTCGCCTCTGAGCCTCGCTTCGTTATAGACACACAATGACAATAACAAAAAGCAGAACAAGAACAACAGCGGCAACACCAACAATACTAACGATGGCGATCATGGTGACGACGCTGATAGGAAAACGCTAATCATTGTATCCTCATAATTATAGCCAATCACTATATATAGCATCTTAATCATAATCAATCACCATACCATCATAATCACTTGATGTCAGCTTAATACAATCAACGCCACGACCACTGGCATCCCCGCCGCAACAGACCACCAACAAAGCCACCTTCCTACAGGAGAGACGCAACGGGCGCATTCCCAACAGAGGCCTAGACGCATATGCCCTAATCGAGGCCTCACCGAAATACACCCAAATGCCCCCTTTGGCCTCCAGTCACAAAAGACAAGCATCACAAGCACACGTGCAAATCGCTAACGCACCACTCGCTCGCCGTCTCCACAGGGCGAACCAATTAATTAACTTCATGGAGACGCGAACATCGGAATTCACTGGAATACCTCATTCGCTCGGGGTAATGGCGGAATCAGCCGCGGCGAAGTCGCGCGTCTTACGGGAGGCTTCGTCGGAATCGTTTCTCTCTCTCTCTCTCTCTCTCTCTCTCTCTCTCTCTCTCTCTCTCTCTCTCTCTCTCTATATATATATATATATATATATATATATATATATATATATGAATGCAAGAGGACGTAAGTGTCTTTATACACCGAGTGATTAAGTGTCTGAGTTAGTGTGTGTGGGGTGAGTGACTGTTTAGTACTCTTATTCACGTGTGTTGTAAGGTTTGTGAGACCCGAGGGTCAAGACATTTGAGAAGATGGTTCATAATATACATAATAAAGCGTTTTTCACGGTATCCCCATTATTATATGACCAATTACCGCTTGTGTATAATTAACATGATCATCCAAAAGGTGTTTTATGATTATCTATGTCAGAACAATTCTTGGCTGGATCTCTCTCATGTTTTTATCTGGACTTCACACAGGAAAGGACCAACTGCTGCACCTTGCATCAAGCTCATGACCAGTAAACCGCTGTGAAGATGAGTAAGTGGGTGAGTGAGTGAGTGAGTGACAGCGATTGAGTGACTGAGCGAATAAGTGAGTGAGTGGGAGAGTGATAACGTGAGTGAGTGAGTGAGTGATAACGTGAGTGAGTGAGTGAGTGAGTGGTAGCGTGAGTGAGTGAGTGAGTGAGTGAGTGAGTGAGTGAGTGAGTGAGTGAGTGAGTGAGTGAGTGAGTGAGTGAGTGAGTGAGTGAGTGAGTGAGTGAGTGAGTGATTGAGTGAGTGACTGAATAAGAGCGCGATTAAGCCAAGCCAGTTCCTTTTTCCTCCATTTACAAACCAACCCCCAGAATCCCTAGAGTGTCTTCGCTCTTCTCAGGTCACCCTGTTCTCTGTTCTCTTCTCTCCCCTTGCCTTCCTCCCTTGGCGCCCGCACCCTATCGCCTCTCCCAATTATTATTATTACACTTCGAGTCTTTTCCCAAGCACACATCCTGGCCACTACGGATGAATAGTCCGTTTGATTACGGTAAAATCGCCTTCATAAACAGTCTTACCGAAGGGCCTTGTCCCCAATCCCTAACTCACGATTTTCTATTTCCCATCAATCCACGGATGGGTGTACTTGATCTCCACACATTATCCACGGGATAATGTGTGTGTCTGGGGGGGGGGGGAGGGGGATACTCCTTGCACAAAGTATTCACAAAACATTGTATCAAGTTATTCCCATTCGGCAGTGGCATAACAGTATTTTACTACCACACAGTAGTCATTCCGAACTACATTAACCTGTAAATGAATAGTAAGAAGAAACTGGAAACCAGAAATCAAAAGACACCAACACCGAACTATCCTAATACAAATCGCTTTGCTATCTAAAAGCCCGTTTATAAAACTCAACAAACTGCAGGTAGGAAAAACTTACTGCTTATGATACGAGCGTCAAGGAGATTAGCGACAAACAGGTATTTGGGGAGGCGGGCAGGTGGCGAACAAGCAAGCATACGGCGAGGTAATGGGGCATGTAAAAGGCAGACGAGGTATGTGGATGGACAGGCCCGTGATGAGGAGTGTGTAGAGGGCAAGCAGAGGCATACAACACGACAAAAACAAAGGGAGAAGCACGAGAAACCAGGATGTGATAAGAGATACTGATAAAGACACAATAAAATGAGACGAATGAATAAATAAACAAACAAATGAGATAAGCGTGCGACTCCCTATTCTAAACAGTGATTGTGAAACCCTCGTTTCCTCAGCGGATACAGGATGTTCGATCAGCTACGAGCCTTGGCAGGGATACATAAGGAAACTAAAGAGAAAAACAGGCAAACCTGACCGAAACAGAGATGACGGTATGGTCGGAAGAGCAACTCCGGGAGAGAGAAAGGAGAGGGTAAAGGCGTGCAGGAAGTCAGAAGGCAAAAGAGCTGAGGGTTCTGAGGGGAAGAAAGAAGGAAGAACGGACAGGGAGAGAGGGGCAGCGCCCGAGGGCAGGGGAATATGAAGAACATGAAGAATGCGGTAAGGATAAGCAAGGTAAATGAGGGGAAGTGGAAATACAACACACTATGTTCATGTGCGCATATAAGCACATACAAATATACATAGACATACGAATGCCAATATATACATTAATACATACAATGCGACAAAGAAATGAGATAGACAAGATATAAATGTATATACGTTTGTGCGTGAATAAATAATCACAAATTTCAGAGATATACCTGCAGATGTACACAAATAAAAAAAAAACTCTTATTCAGAACAATATTTACTCGTAAATATTCAACACACATCGGATCATAAATCATAACGATACACACAGGGCCGCTGCCACAAAATCCGCCTAACGTACAAGGCTGTTTTTAATCTACAAATAACACACGTAAAATGAGACTGCCTTCATTTGTCGACAACAGACGCGCTGTTACATAAATACATATATATACATACATCTAAACATGCATACACATACAAACATAAACACAAACAACCAAAAAAACTCCCTCAATAAGGCAGTTCACACAAATCTACTGCGATCGCTACTGATGCGCGTTCGTAAAATTCAACCCCATTGCCTGCCGAAGCCACGGCGGCTCACCCGACGGGCCGCCGACGGAAGTGTCTGAGCCCGAGCGCCACGGACGCCGCTCCCGTCGCGCAATTAGGAGACCGAACCTAACTGCGTCCAACCTCGATGCGATTCCGCGATAGCACCGTGTTCATCGCTCGGGTTAATTCCCTGCCCGGTAACGAGGTTGTCGAGGGCGACTTCGCCTTGGACCAGTCTCTGAGCGCGACCCCTTTCTTCCCTCTCTCATTTACGGGGCCTGGTATCGCGTATATGAATGGGACTGCGCCTCGCTCGCTTTCGTCATGCGCATGCGGGGATCTCTTTTCTTCCTCTTCTTCTCCTTCTCTTTCTTCTTCTTGCCTACTTCGAGATGGAAAGTGCGAGCCGAACTATCTCCCTGTACTCAAAGAAACAAAGATAACATCAACAGCAACAGCGTGAAGACTTATCGTCTTCCAAAAGAGAGGAATCTAAACGAGACGCAGATAAAACATGAAAGACATTTAATTGAAGCAAATGAACCCATGCGACTTCGATCAAACTGAAGCCAAAGCGGGGGAGAGGGGGGGGGGGCTTCTCTTGATCATCAAAAAGGAAACTTTCGACCAGGAGCAACGACAAAGGAGACGTGACAGCCACGAAGACTGAGATCAGAGGTACGGCAGATACCAAGCGGAACAGAGATCGATGCTGGGTTTGGAATATACCACCCTACTCACATTCTCTCTGTTTCTCTATCTGTCTCTCTGTCTCTCTGTCTCTCTCTCTCTCTCCCTTCCTCTCTCTCTCCCCTTCCTCCCCTTCTCCTTCCCTCTCTCCCCTTCCTCCCCCACTCTCCCTCTCCCTCCCTCTCTCCCCTTCCTCCCCTTCTCCCTCCCTCTCTCCCCTTTCTCCCCTTCTCCCTCCCTCTCTCCTCTTCCTCCCCATCTTCCCCATCCCTCTCAGGCTCTGTGTCTATCTCTCTATCTATCTGTCTGTCTAGCTTCCTCGGCAGCGAAGGCACAATCCCACAGAAGGAAATGGAAGGAAACAAGACGAACATAAACACTACAAGTCCCGTCATCTGTGTTCCGCCACAGAACGGTCACGGCCTGTGACAAAAGCTTTATAAATTATCTTTCTTCATGACACGTTCATAAATCCTAACCGCCAAACCTGCCAACGGCTGGCTGTATAAAAAGAGGAGTGAGTAAGGGAGAGAGAGAGAGAGAGATGGAGAGAGAGAGGAAGAGATGGAAAGAGTGAGGGGGGGAGGGGGAGGGGGGAAGGAAGAGAGGGAGGGGGGAGAGAGAGAGAGAGAGAGAGAGAGAGAGAAAGAGAGAGAGAGAGAGAGAGAGAGAGAGAGAGAGAGAGAGAGAGAGAGAGAGGGAGAGGGAGATAAATAGATAGAGAGAGAGAGAGAGAGAGAGAGAGAGAGAGAGAGAGAGAGAGAGAGAGAGAGAGAGTAAGGGAGAGAGAGAGAGAGAGATGGAGGGAGAGAGGAAGAGATGGAAAGAGTGAGGGGGGAGGGGGAGGGGGGGAGGAGGAGAGGGAGGGGGGAGAGAGAGAGAGAGAGAGAGAGAGAGAGGGGAGAGAGAGAGAGAGAGAGAGAGAGATAGAAAGGAAGAGAGAAAAAAAGAGAGAGAAGAGAGATGAGAAGAAAGGAGGAGATGAAAAAAGGGGGAAAGGAGGGGAGAGGAGGGGGGAGAGAGAAAAAGAGAGAGAGAGAGAAAAGAGAGGAGAGAGAGAGAGAGAGAGAGAGAGAGAGAGAAGAGAGAGAAGAGAAGAGAGAGAGAGAAGAGAGAGGAAGGAGAGATGAAGCGTGAGGGGAGAGAGGAGCGAAAAATGGAAAGATGACGAGAGGGAGGAACGGGGGGATGAGAAAGGAAAAAGGGGAAACGGGGAGGCGTAAAAAGTAGAAGGGTGAAAGGGGTGGGGGTGGCAAAGTGTTGTGGTGTGTGTTTTGTGTGTGTTGTGTGTGTGGGGTGTTGGGGTTTTGGTGTGGGTGAGTTTTGTTTTGTGTGGTGTTTGTGGGGTGTGGCCCGGGGCTGTGCGTGGCGTGTGGCGGGGGTGGCGAGTCGTGTGGCGTGTCGTGAGCGAGTGCAGCCGTTGCGTGTGTCGATTCTGTGCGTGGTGCGTGCGTGCTATGAGTGGCGAGTGACAGTTCCATGAGGGGTGCTTGTCCAGCCTTTCTGCAGGAGCTTGAAGCTGTATCCCCGTGATGTCTTTGCAAATACGGCTCATGGCAAGAAAAAAAATAAGATATCCGCTATCACTACATAACACAAACTTCACGTTATTTCAATCATCGGCGGCCATTCCACGTGTATAAAGAAACTCTGCCACGTGGGGTTGGCGAGGTTAACACGGTTGCCAGAAAGATGTTATCAGGACACGGCCGTTGGTAACTTGGTCGGGACGCGCGTGCCACGGGGCAGTGTTGCCCTTCCCCAATACTCCAAATTCCCTCTCCAAAGATCCCAAATGCAGCAACCGTTTTTCTTCGATTCTTACGACGGGCCCTTTAACCCCAACATTCCTGATTTGTAGAAAATAAATCGCTATCCAATCGAAAAAAAAAGAGAAGAGAGAGACCCCGAAAGCGCAACCCCGCACTCCCTTCCTGGTCACGCACTTCAGAGGGCGGGACAGGTCGGTTACTCCCGACGTTAGAAAAACACCAAATTTGAACGGCCTCGCTTGCATGGATCTATCCTACACCGTATTTACAAAAATAGATCTTTATATTTCGGCTACGAACTCGGATGTGATGGTTATGCATCGGGTGAATGAATCGGTGAAAAGGGCGATTTGTTAACATTTTCCCTATCATAATTGTCGCGTCTGAGGTAAAATATTCACTAATATATATTCAGCGGAATAAGGTGTATTGATAGCGTAAGTGACGAGGTGGCAACTCAGGTAATAATGTACCGCAAGTGTTCACGTTACAGCTCACTGCCTCATTTTCCTCAAACACACATACACACACACACACACACACACACACACACACACAGCACACACACAGACAGACAGACAGACACACACACACACAAACACATCAATCAACAAATTCCCCACAATGTTCTCACTGGCTGAAACCTATTTTTTCTCTTAGATATGATTAGTGATATATATATATATATATTCATATACATATATTACCAACTAGATGATATGTAAATAATGTAAATACAATTGCACAGCCCTTCAGACATGTGTGACTGACAGCCCTCTACATATATAGAAGCACAGTCAGTTTAGATAGATGCAATAGTGTCTTACCCTGGCATTTTTGCATGGCATTTGTACTGTTCTGTAAATATTTGTTTTTATCATATATCAAATCAAATCAAATCTCTCTCTCTCTCTCTCTCTCTCTCTCTCTCTCTCTCTCTCTCTCTCTCTCTCTCTCTCTCTCTCTCTCTCTCTCTCTCTCTCTCTCTCTCCTTTTCCCTTTCCCTTTTCCTTCCCCTCTCCCTCCCTCTCTCTCTCTCTCTCTCTCTCTCTCCTTTTCCCTTTCCCTTTTCCTTCCCCTCTCCCTCTCTCTCTCTCCCATCCTTTGGCCCCCTATATGTTTCTCTCCAAACCCCTTTATGCAACAACCTGTTTACTGTAACGCTAAAAAGGCGGTGTAACGCCGGGCACATTTCATTAGACGGCGAATTGAGTGCCCAAATAGTCTCCGTTTAGCTGTCAATCTTGCCGTGTTTGGACTATACCTGTTGTATTTGTCTATTTATCTCTACCTGTCTATTTAACACTTGTTGGCTATCAGTTTTCTCTCTCGCGCGTGTGTATGGGTATGGGTGTGGGTGTGTGTGTGTGTGTGTGTGTGTGTGTGTGTGTGTGTGTGTGTGTGTGTGTGTGTGTGTGTGTGTGTGTGTGTGTGTGTGTGTGTGTGCATGTGTGTGTCTGTCTGTCTGTCATCGGCGCGAGTCGGCGACGGAGGATAGCGCTGGAGAGGGTTTCGTCGCGCCGCCGGAGGACAGGGGGTGGCGGGATCTGGTAACTGGGTCGGGTAACCGTTGACCGGTGGCAGGGGAAGAGAGGGGAGGAGGGGGGTAGA
>NC_061833.1:20801045-20803545 GCF_019202785.1 Penaeus chinensis | reverse complement strand
AAGTTCCTCTTGAGTGATCCCGATAACCCGCGAGCGATGCAACTAGCCTATCTCGCATGACACAAGACGCAGCCTCGGGAAGCGCTGGCCAGGAGGCTCCCACAAAGCCCGATCCCACACACTGAATCCCTGGCTGCAACTTGCTCTGCGTTACGTCACTGGCTCGTGTGCTTCCCTCCCCCACCCCTCCTTTCGTTTCAAAATTGGCCCGTGATCGTCTTCCTGCCAATTTTTGTTTAGCTCGAGCCGCGCTTTTTCCCTCCCTTCATGTTCCAATCTCGCCCCCTTCCTCCTCCTCGCGCGTTCACCTAGATCCACTATCCTGATTTTAGGGTTTGCTATTTTCACCTTCCCCTTCCTTCGTTTCCACCTTCTTCTCGCTTCAAAATTCACTCAGTTCCTTTCTTCCTATCCATCCCCTTTTTTAATTGTTTCAAATTCTCCCCCTTTCCCTTCCACCTTGGTTACCCTTGGCTACTTCCTCTTTCCCGGTTTAGCCTTGCCCTTTTCCTTTCCTTCAAATTTCATCCTAGCCCCCTCCCCCTCCCCTCTCCCTACGCTTTCTTCCTTACACGCTACTTTTATTGCTCTGAAATAAGGGTCTTCATACCCCTCTACCTTCATGATTCACCTTAGTCCTCTCTCCCCTTTCTCGTGCCATGCTATTCACTCTTCCTCTTCCGTTTTACTTTGCTCAATTCCCTTTCTCCAACCTTATTCTCTCTCTCTCTCTCTCTCTCTCTCTCTCTCTCTCTCTCTCTCTCTCTCTCTCTCTCTCTCTCTCTCTCTCTCTCTCTCTCTCTCTCTCTCTCTCACTCTCATCTATCCCAGCCTGGAACAGCCTATCCATTCCCCCAATCCTCCCTCTCTCTACCTTCCAAGAGTTTCCCTTTCCCTCATTTTCATTTCCTTTCCCTTCACGTTTCAGCCTTTTTTCCCCCTCTCTCTTGCTGCACATTTGCCTTTAGCCTCCCTACCATTCTAAAATTCCCACGGCAACACCCTCTCCCATTTCAAGTCGCCCCGAGAACATCTTCAGAGTGAATGCACAAATAGGAAAAGATGAGAGCGAGTATCTAAGTTTCGTGGAGGCGGGGACTCGGGGGACGGGGAGATAAGCTTCCCCAAGACCAAGTGTGACGAAGACGACCCCCTCGCCCTTGCAGTATGCCCTGGACGTTCCTGCCGGACTGGACCACCCTCGAGCCTCCTCCTCCTCCTCCTCCTCTTCTTCAGAAACGCCGACATACGGCCCTGCGCAAGAGGTACAATGCGAGGTCGGGCCTCCCCTGCCTGACCCCCTCTCCCTCAAAGGCCTCTCCTCCTCTCTTCTTCTTCTTCTTCTTCTTCTTCTTCTTCTTCTTCTTCTTCTTCTTCTTCTTCTTCTTCTTCTTCTTCTCTTCTTCTTCTTCTTCCTCTTCCTCTTCCTCTTCCTCTTCCTCTTCCTCTTCCTCTTCCTCTTCCTCTTCCTCTTCCTCCTCCTCCTCCTCCTCCTCCTCCTCCTCCTCCTCCTCCTCCTCCTCCTCCCCTTCCTCCTCTGCCGCCGTCGAAGCCGCCTTCTCCTTCTCCTCCACCGCCTACTTCCCTGCCTCCTCTTCCTCCTCCCCCTCCTACTCCTCCTATTCCTCAGCAGGAAATGCCTGACACCCACCGCATCCCGTTCGCATGCCGCTGCTCTCCAAGCTGGGGCAACCCCCGATGTCAAATTCATCCCATGATCACAATTCCTCGTTCTATTTAAATGGAACGAAGTGTCACAGCGGATCATTGCCACTCACCGCGTTTCACATACATAAAGACGAGATGCAATGTGGTGTCAGACAGTGTTTACAGACATCCAAGGTTAACATATTCATAATGCAACACCTTATAAATATCTAAAGAAAGAAATAAGTAAAATAAACATCAGGAACATGTGTGTTGTGTAAAGACAGCAGATTTATGAGAGCTCTCTATGGATAAAAAAGAAAATCCAGCGTAATATCAAAGTGAGTCATACAACAACATTTCCCTCTTTCTATTATCATTCGCCCCTCCTCCCTCCCGCTCTCTCATCCTCATCCTCCTCTCTCTCTCTCTCTCTCTCTCTCTCTCTCTCTCTCTCTCTCTCTCTCTCTCTCTCTCTCTCACTCACTCACTCACTCACTCACTCACTCACTCACTCACTCACTCACTCACTCACTCACTCACTCACTCTCTCACTCACTCACTCACTCTCACACGCACACAAACAAACACACACAAAAGTGCAGCACAGCTTACCCATCTCAAACTGCTTAGGACTGGTTACATACCTGGAAAGAGAGAGAAAAAAAATCCCATTAGAAAATTGCTTGAGCATTCCCTTAGCGTAACAGTGTCCAATTTTACGTTTTTTTGTTTTTTTTTCATGGTCACCATCACAGCTCACTGCATCCCACGGCCATTATTGCGTAAGGATGCTCCAGCTCCCGCGTCGCTCTCACGCGAGAAATATTACGCCTTCACAAATAGCCATTAC
>NC_061833.1:20793545-20796045 GCF_019202785.1 Penaeus chinensis | reverse complement strand
ATTTGTAATGCTAATGACGATAGTAGCAATACTACTAGCATAAACAGGAATAATAGTAGTAATATATATGGCAATGGGTGACGAAGAAGAAGAAAATTAAAAAGAAGATGATGATAACAAAAAAAAACAAACAAAAACATCAGCCATGATGATGATAAAAATAAAAATCCTTTTCATCCTTATCACCACTACCACCACCACCATCCTCATCCCCACCATCATCATAACAATAACAATAATAAACAAAGCCAAGAAGACGAACAAAACCGCATCAAAAGTGTCGGCTCGAGATCCCCCTCGGACACAGCGACCAGACAAGAGTCGGGCGTCGGGCAGGTCTTGCAGCAGAGAAGACAGTGGCAGCAGCAGCAGCAGGTGCAACATTCCTGCATTAGAGATCATGTTCCGTGTTTGGTTTGGTCATGAAAATACCATTCCATATCCGCCCCCATGTGGCCGGAACCTGTCTTGGAGGTCCCGCTCATCTACCACTCGCCTTCGCCGCCCTCCGCGAGGCGCCGTCTACCCGCACAGCCCGTCGAGGCCATCGCGAGACGGCCTCCGAGGAGGGACTCGCGTCTTTTAGACTCCACATTTTCCTCTGCGCTTATCTGCAAATCACCCCCCCCCCCCCTCTCTCTCTCTCTCCTGCTTCCTCTCCCTTCTTCACCCTCTCTCTCTCTCCCCTGCTTCTTTTCCCTCTCCCTCACTGTTTTATATAATAAATAAATATACATTAATACATACATGCATACATACATACATACATACATACATACATACATACATAAATACATACATATATATATATATATATTTATATATATATATATGTGTGTGTGTGTGTGTGTGTGTGTGTGTGTGTGTGTGTGTGTGTGTGTGTGTGTGTGTGTGTGTGTGTGTGTGAGGTGTTTGTGTGTCGGTGTGTGGGTGGTTGTGGATGTGTTGTGTGTGTGTGTGTGTGTGTGTGTGTGTGTGTGTGTGTGTGTGTGTGTGTGTGTGTGTGTGTGTGTGTGTGTGTGTGTGTGGTGTGTGTGTGTGTGTGTGTGTGTGTGTGTGTGTGTGTGTGTGTGTGTGTGTGTGTGTGTGTTGTGTGTGTGTGTGTGTGTGTGTGTGTGTTGTGTGTGTGGTGTGTGTGTGTGTGTGTGCGCGCATATATATATATATATATATATATATATATATATACATATAAACACACACACATTACATACATATACATATGCAAGTGCAAAGACATATACATATATACATACATGCATACATACATACGCACACACTCGCATACACACACATGTACACACACATATATGTCTCTCACTCTCTCCTTTGCTCATCTCCCTCTCTTTTCTTTCTTCTCTCTCCTCCCCCTTCCTCTGCTTCTCGCTCCTCCTCTCACTTTCAAGCATCATGACATCAGCATGCACCCTGCGCTCCCCTTCATCATGCACCTCAAGTTCACGCCATGGCCACCACCACCGCACTGAAGGACCACTACCAAATACACCACAACACAAACAGTCATGATAAAAAAAAAAGGAAAAAAAAAATCAGCCAAACAAGGTACCCTGGCTAACAACCCCCAATTACGAGAGGTCTCTTTGCATGACACTTCCTTCAGGACCGACCACAACCGCCTTAATCTATTGGCATTCATAAAATCCTTTAATAGGCCATCATCCACACCCACTTCAGCCATGATCCGTGTAGCGTAGGGCCTTAATTAACCGCTGCTCGTAAACCTTCCACAACTGCCACCTCCAACGTAGCTTCTTCGCAAACGCTTCCGCGAATGGCCGGTATATCCAGTGGCTCGATAATAATCCCAGTCCCCCTTTCGCATCCCAATGGTCGATCGGGGGCGTGTCCATTCGCCGGCTGAAATCGCGGGCCTTTCCAAATCCCTCCGATGACACCCCTCGCTTGGGCTTCCTCCTGCGCTCCCTTTGCCCTGCGACGCCCCGCTCGTCACCTCACTTCACCTCACCTGCCCTTACCTGCCCTGCCCTCCCTCCTCTCTTGTCCTCCCCTACCCCCCCCCCCCTTACCTTCTTCCCCTATGTCCCTACCCTATGTCCCCACCCTTCCCCCCTACCCTTCCTCCCCTCCCCCACCTCCCCAAGCTTGCCGCGACCCCAAGCATGAAGATAGGTCGCGGGGCAAAAACTCTTCGCTTTGCTGGGGGCTGGAGAGGGAGGGGGGCGGGGGGGGGGGCATGAGGAAGGAGCAAACACGCGTTTTATTGAGGTAAACATTTTGGTGTGAGCGTCAATGTTTACGTTGGGGCGTAAACATCTGTCCGGCCCGGCACGCCCCGTCAACCAAGTTTCAGTTTGTTTTGTCTACTTACCGAGCTCTGGGGCTAAAGACAGTTACATCTATGCCTCCTTGTTAACGCGATGCCACAAAGAGAATTATTGTCGTATTAACTTCCCAAAAATTACGCTAATAAGATCCGCCCCACGCAAAAAATACCACTGCCATAAGATATAGAAATGGC
>NC_061833.1:20773545-20778545 GCF_019202785.1 Penaeus chinensis | reverse complement strand
TATTAATAAGCTATTTGTTTCATTACTTTTTCATGAAAAAAAAATATCTGTCGGGGATAGACTTCTGAATAGTTGAACAATATCATTTGCACCGATTTAAATTTTAAAAAATCATGGTGTAAAATGCTTAGCTAAAATCGTCTTCGCAACCCATAGCAGAACATAAAATCAGTCTTCGACATCGACAACAGAAATCACTGCACGGCCGAGGTGAATAAACTCTACGGACAAGCCACATATAATTTCAGTTCCTCCTGTCCTACACTTTTCATATTTTTTTAACATGAGTGGCTACTCCGGGAGAGAGAGAAAAAAAAATGGTAAACTCAAATGCAAGCGCTGAATACCGGTATTAAAGAGGTAATTGCCGATGTAAATACCACCGTAAAACAATATATATAGTATGAATCACACACGTTACGTCCTATGATTACATGATCCGCCGCCCACCAAGGTAGAGTAACAAGCAGAAACCACTAGAATATAACGCATTCAGACTGCTCTTCGTAAGGGCCTTTTTTTTTTTTTTGCGACTGTTACGATAATTGTACTGGCCGATTTACCACGCTAGGGCGACAGAACTTAAGAATGACATAAAACAGTCTGTTAAACCGATTAGGATGATCGAGAAGATACTACAACCTCCGACGACACGACTGTAACGAATCCTACACCTGGAATGTAATGTCAGTTGCTTGAACACAGGTAACTCGGACACGCTATCTGCCAATGCCTGAGGTTTGAGTGCATTCAAAGAGACTGAAATGACCGGGCCAATTTAAAATCATATATGATTTCTTACCTGTCAGTATTCGACATTCGCCGAAACGCTAACCTAGCCATGTTAATGGGAAATTATGGGTGATTCTTCCTATCAGTATTCGATAAAACCAAGCCACATCTAACCATGAATTATTCAGAAACCAAAGCAGTTAAAATGACCGTATGCTATCTGAACATGCAAATGCAAAACTACATACAACAGTCACAGAAACCTCAACATAACGACCCTCAAAAACATAAATATGCAACATACTTCACATGAAACACCTGCAACACAAGCCGACAAGCAAAATGCACAAGCAACAAGCCAAACATATTCGGGAGATGAGCTCGTGACAGAAGCCGCTCACAAGCAAAGCCTCGGGACAGAAAAGAGTCTCACTTACCTTCTTCTTTCTATGATAATGATTGAGGTAACGTCGATTCATGGCGTTGGCCATACACCTGTTATCTTGCATTAGAGACGTGACTTTTTCAGTATCAACTACAAGTGTTTGTTTTTGCTTTGGGATGTTCTATTGTTATGTTTTGCCTTTTTTCTATTTATATCTGAAAATAACTGCGGGTAAAGCATCACTGCGACCGTCTTCTAACATCTTAGTTCTGGGGTATGTCTAACTTCAAAATAATAAATAAATAAATAAACAACGCCATTTACATTAACAGGATCGATGTAAAAAAAAAAAAAAATCCCCAGAAACCCATAAACACTCAAAAAAAAAATAAATACATAAATAAATAAATCTACAGACCAACTCAATCGACTTCAAAACCTATGTTGTAAGCCATAACCTCATCACCGGTAATACCATCGTAATTTCTTAGCAGCTGCTGTTATCACTTGTTCCGCGGGTCACTCTCTCCGGCCTTGGTGTTAATGTCCTTCGAATTCAAACTCGCCCGTATAAAATATTCACTGACTCTCAGCACTGCCGCATTTCCACCCGTGGCACGAAAACCATCTCCTAATACTAAGCGTCTCGGTTAAGGCAAATAATATATCTGTAGCCAGGAAAAAAAAGAAAAAAAAAAAAAAAAAAAAAAAAAAAAAAAAAAAAAAAATCACCGAGGGGTAAAAGCATTACGTCACGGCGAGCCAAGTATTTAGTGTGGCACACTCGCACACTCAGCTAACTCCGCTCTATACTGACATCCAGCAATGCCACGGCACCTGCTAAAACTATGGACTTCAATTAAAATTTGTGCAGATGTTCCAAAAAAAAGTTCCCGCACGGACCAGCAACGATGTAGATGTGAACATGTGTCGGGTGTGCAGGTGTTAATGCGGACATTAAACACCTGCGTGTGTGTGTGTGTGTGTGTGTGTGTGTGTATGTGTGTGTGTGTGTGTGTGTGTGTGTGTGTGTGTGTGTGTGTGTGTGTGTGTGTGTGTGTGTGTGTGTGTGTGTGTGTGTGTGTGTGTGTGTGTGTGTGTGTGTGCGTGTGTGTGCGTGTGTGCGCGCGCGACCACGCAGGAACTGCAGAACTCAAATTCTGAGGGGAAGACGTATGAAAACACACAAACACAAACACAAACACGCACACGCAGATGCGCAAACACACTCTCTCTCAAACACACACACACACACGCACAGAAAATAATAAAAAGATAAGATTAAAAAAAATAAGAATAAAATCAATAAATAATAATAAAAAATAGTAAATAAATAAAGTAATGACATAGCAACATGAATAAAATCCTACCCGGGGGAATCGTCCAAGAACCTAAACACATGAATGGGATGCCGACGGCCTCGCTGGCACGCGCTACTACATGCACACCGACAGAAAAGGGAGGCACCACAATGCGGTGCAATTCAACCTTCCCTTCCCTCCCCTTCCCTCCCCTCCCCTTCCCTTCCCTTCCCTTCCCTTCCCTTCCCTTCCCTTCCCTCCTCTCCTTCCCCTTCCCTTACCTCCCCTCCCCTTCCCTTACCTCCCCTCCCCTCCCCTTCCCTTCCCTTCCCTTCCCTTCCCTTCCCTCCCCTCCCCTTCCCTCCCCTTCCCTCCCCTCCCTTTCCTCCCCTTCCCTTCCCTTCCCTTCCCTCCCTTCCCTCCCTTCCCTTCCCTCCCTTCCCTTCCCTCCCTTCCCTTCCCTTCCCTTCCCTCCCCTCCTTTCCCCTTCCCCTACCTCCCCTCCCCTTCCCTTCCCTTCCCTTCCCTCCCCTCCCCTTTCCTTTCCTCCCCTCCCCTCCCCTCCCCTCCCCTCCCCTTCCCTCCCCTTCCCTTCCCTTCCCCTCCCCTTCCCTCCCCTCCCCTCCCCTTCCCTTCCCTCCCCTCCCCTCCCCTTCCCCTTCCCCTTCCCCTTCCCTTTCCCTTCCCCTTCCCCTTCCCCTTCCCTTCCCCTCCCCTTCCCTTCCCCTCCCCTTCCCTTCACCTAAATCCCGACTTTGATCGAAAAAAATTCACCCACACCCGCCCAACGCCCATAAATCAACACTTACCACACACGGTAACACACACCGATCAACGCATCCGTATACACATATTACGCACGTACAGTATGCCTAGCACGTGAGATACACAACACACACACAACACACACACACACACACACACACACACACACACACACACACACACACACACACACACACACACACACACACACCGATAATCTTTTGGCCCGTATCATTAGCCTGGCTGACCCACGTACAAACCCCGCTTGCTTGGCGCCTGGGGATAGGGACGACTTGCTGTGCATTAGGTGCTTGTAACAGATTACAAATATTTAGCGTGGCATTATGTACACACCTGCGGTAGAGGGAATAATTTATGAGGAGAGAAACGAAGGAGAAGAGGCGATTGGGAGCGGAGGGCGGACGGGGAGAGGAGGGAGAGAAAGGATAAGCTAAAGAGAGAAAGCGAAGAACAGAGAGGGGGATAAAGAAGTAAGTATGGGGAAAGAAAGGAACGGAGAGGGAAAGTGGGAAGAAGATGGAAAGAGGGAGGGAGAGAAAAACGGGAGAAAAGGGAGAGAAAGAGGAAGAGGGAGAGGGGAGAGAGAGAGAGAGAGAGAGAGAGAGAGAGAGAGAGAGAGAGAGAGAGAGAGAGAGAGAGAGAGAGAGAGAGAGAGAGAGAGAAGATATATATATATATATATATATATATATATATAGAGAGAGAGAGAGAGAGGAAGGGAGGAAGGGAGGAAGGGAGGAAGGGAGGGAGGGAGGGAGGGAGGGAGGGAGGGAGGGATGGAGGGAGGGAGGGAGGGAGGGAGGGAGGGAGGGAGAGAGAGAGAGAGAGAGAGAGAGAGAGAGAGAGAGAGAGAGAGAGAGAGAGAGAGAGAGGAAGGGAGGGAGGGAGGGAGGGAGGGAGGGGAGAGAGAGAGAGAGAGAGAGAGAGAGAGAGAGAGAGAGAGAGAGAGAGAGAGAGAGAGAGAGAGAGAGAGAGAGAGAGAGAGAGAGGTTTAAAAGGTTTAATTTGATTCCATTTGTTACAATGGATATTCTTGGAGTGACATAGTGTCTGTTTTATTTTGCTTCTAAGTTATCCCCTGTGTGCAAGGAATGGCCGGGGTTACCATCCCCTGGTGGCGAGGGATTTGAACGCAGAGGGAGGGGGGGGGGGAGAGAGAGAGAGAGAGAGAGAGAGAGAGAGAGAGAGAGAGAGAGAGAGAGAGAGAGAGAGAGAGAGAGAGAGAGAGAGAGAGAGAGGAGAGAGAGAGGAGAGAGAGAGGAGAGAAAGAGGAGAAAGAGGAGAGAGAGAGAGAGAGAGGACAGAGATATGAGAGAGAGAGAGAGGAGAGCGAGATAGATGAGAGAGAGAGAGAGATGAGAGAGAGAGAGAGAGAGAGAGAGAGAGAGAGAGAGAGAGAGAGAGAGAGAGAGAGAGAGAGAGAGAGAGAGAGAGAAAAGAGAGAGAGAAAAAAGAGAGAGAGAGAGAAGAGCGAGAGAGAGATAAGAGAGAGAGAGATAAGAGAGAGAGAGAGAGAGATAAGAGAGAGAGAGAGATAAGAGAGAGGAAGAGATAAGAGAGAGAGAGATAAGAGAGAGAGAGAGAGATAAGAGAGAGAGAGAGAGAGAGAGAGATACGAGAGGGGAGAGAGATAAGAGAGAGAGAGAGAGATAAGAGAGAGAGAGAGAGATAAGAGAGAGAGAGAGAGAGATAAGAGAGAGAGAGAGAGAGAGATAAGAGAGAGAGAGAGAGAGATAAGAGAGAGAGAGATAAGAGAGAGAGAAAGAGATAAGAGAGAGGGAGAGATAAGAGAGAGA
>NC_061833.1:20753545-20758545 GCF_019202785.1 Penaeus chinensis | reverse complement strand
TGATGATAATGATGATGATGATGATGATGATGATGATGATGATGATGATGATGATGATGATGATGATGATGATGATAATGATGGTGATGATGATAAAGATAATAGTAACACATATAATAAAATGATAATAATGAAGATAATAACAATAACAATAATAATTATACCAACAACAACAAAAGAGGAACAACAAAAACACACCAAAATACAAATAAAAGTACAAATACGTTTTAAGCAGAAACCAGCAGGCGGCGAGGGAACGTCCCTGTGCAGCATCCGGCTTTCACTGAAGGCCGCGTTGTTGTTCTGGCTTAGTCACACCGGCTCCTGGGGACCTCGCCAGCCCGCACGCCCGCACGCCCGCCCGCCCGCTCGCCAGTGTGCTTGTTGGATGGGAGGTACCAGAGCCTACTGCAGGAGGGCCAAGGTTGCAGTCCCTTTTAATCCCGCGTGTGTGTATTTTTTTATATTCATATATCTATATATACATACGTATAAATACAAAAATACAACACAAAAGCGCGCGCGCGCGGCGCCACACTCACTCACACAGGGTGTGTTTTCTTAGTACCGTGTATGTGTATACATATTTGTGTATGTGTGTGTGTGTGTGTGTGTGTGTGTGTGTGTGTGTGTGTGTGTGTGTGTGTGTGTGTGTGTGTGTGTGGAGTGTGTGTTTGTATGTGTGTGGTTGTGGTATGTGTGTGTGTGGTGTGTGTGTGTGTGTGATGATGTGTGTGTGTGTGTGTGTGTCTATGTGTGTGTGTGTGTGTGTGTGTGTGTTGTGTGGGTGTGTGTATGTATGTTATATATATATATATATATATAAATATATTTATTATATTAATATATATAATATATATAATATTTATAATATATATATAATATATATAATTTTATATATAATTTACATATAATATATATATATATATATTATATATATTTATTATATATATATATATATTATATTTGTTAATATATATATATAGAATATATATATATAATATATTTATATAATATTATATATACATATACATATACATTAACATATATTATACATATACATATTTTATACATTTATATATATTATATTATATATAATATATATATAATATATATATATTACATATGCATTTATATAAATATTTCATATATATACATTTATACACACATATATATACAAATCTATATAAATATTTATACATATATATATATGTGTGTGTGTGTGTTCGTGGTGTGTGTGTGTGTGTGTGTGTGTGTGTTTAACTTTACTGTTGTGTGTGTGTGTGTGTGTGTGTGTATGATGTATGTATGTGTATGTGTTTGTGTGGTATGTGTATGTGTATGTGTGTGGTATGTGTATGTGTGTGTATGTGTATGTGTGTATGTGTATGTGTATTTGTGTGTGTATGTGTATGTGCCGTGTCGTGCTTATGTGTATGTGCGTGTTTATGTGCGTGTGTATGTGCGTGTGTATGTGCGTGTTTATTTGCGTGTGTATGTGTGTGTATGTGTGTCTGTGTTGTTGGTGTGTGTGTGTGGTGTGTGTGTGTGTGTGTTGTGTGTTGTGTGTGTGTGTGTGTGTGTGTGCGTTGTGTGTGTGTGAGTTCTATCTTTATGAAGATGTTCATTGTGGTTTGTGTGTGTGTGTGTGTGTGTGTGTGTGTGTGTTGTGGTGTGTGTTGTGTGTGTGTGTTGTTGTGTGTGTGGTTTGTGTGTGTGTGTGTGTGTGTTTTTTTGTCGTGGCGTAACTGCGTTTCACCAACTTCTACTTTTTCGCGTGCGTGCGTTACTATATATAATATAATATTTATATTATATATATATATTTATATATGTTATATATATAATCTATATATACTATATATATATATATTGTATATGTATGTATATATACGCACGTAAATATAAAACAGAGAGAGAATCTGGTGAGATGAACAATTCTTTATTTTCTTGAATCATTTGAAATTTAGTCACAGACCAGCCTGCATGCTTTTACGATTCCACAAACAATCAACTATGAGCTACACAAGGGCGAAGATGAGGACTTCCAGATCACCAAACGCGAGGCCGAAGGAAGGGGCAGCGATAGCACTATATCGCCCATCATGTCATGGCAAACAGCCCTCTCCGCCCACGTGGGACCTCAGTCAGCGCCATACCAGTGTGCTCGCCTTAACTAATAATCTCCATCAGGAAATTAACTTTATAGAATTCAATAAATTATGCACAGCTAGCATTGAAAAAAAAGCATATACAACAAGTGATACCATTTACACTACAATCTGATCGACATAGCGTTTTTTTGCAATGGGTTATGCAATGACTTGATGACTTGCACAGTCTACATGAGCCGAGATGAGTTCGCCTTTGCGTCCAAACTCTAGCCCTCATATTCACATTGCATGATCTTTCGGATTCATACGCGTAGCCTGGCTGTCTCTGGGTGTACTTCAATTCCATGTCTTTCCGCAGCTCTCGTGGTGTGAGGGGGTGCCATATTCATTTTCTTTATTTATTTATGCCATTACCTGATCCATATAATTTAGCTAAAGGCGAGAATCTTTACTTTACCAAGAATTAAAGGGGTTCCGTACTATATGGCTTCTCATTCGGCTATTCGATACTGGCAAATTCCCACTCCTTCCTTAAAACGTAAATCTAAAACCAGAACACCTATCTGCTCCGTAAGTAACAGCGTCCCAACCGAATACAAGTTGGAAAAAAAAACGTGAAGAAAAGAATCTGCATAACTTATGAACTGTAATGTAACTGTAATGGCCAGAACCGCTCCAAGCAGGATTCCTTGATCTTCTGAATAACTGCTTGGAATGAAAATCAGCTGACTTGAATGTGGCGCAAAGATTTCATGTGAATCGGACCTTGTACTGGTCTGAACAGTTAACCTGGGAATACAAGGCCCTCGGCATGATAGGTTTAATGGGGCTGGTATTAAGGCCGCGGAAAACACTTCTTTACTCATTTTTTGAAGAACACAAACTCTTCTATCAAGTCCTGAATACGGCCATCACTATCATGGGATGTGGTCTTACATACCTCTGATTCACAGCTGAGCTTGCTGACTGAGTGCATAAGTGTGTTTACAAGGGCAGTGGATAATACTCCCTTGTGGCGTGCCTAATGCTTGATCACCAAAAACACGAAGTTCTGTGTACCGTAATCTTGCCTTTCATGATTTCCCTTTATCAATAATAGCGTGAGCGAGCTAGCGATTAGGGGGGGGGGGGAGACGGGAGGAAAGGATACCTGAGTGATCAGAGTAGAGTTACCGGTATTTGCCGTGTCACTTGCGTCCCCCCAGTCCTCCCTTCTCCCTAGCACAGCCCTTTCCCCTCCATCCTCACCATCAGGATATGGAGCCGCGAGGCCGTGGCTTGAGGCCTCGACCTCATAAGTCCCCACATAAACATGGCTCAGTAAACCCTCACCGTCGCCATAACAGTAAAATAAATATAAAGTCCAAATGCAAGTTTCATCAGCGCGACCAGACACGAAGTTACAGAGCTTTATGCACGATATAACCAGTTTCGACAGTAGGTCCACGATACGCTAATTAAATATTCAAGTTCTGTAAGACGTGCACGGTGGGCGTTTGAATCTTAAAATTATCACTCTTGACAGGGTACATTAATTAAACTTCAATTTACGCAGTGATTCAATTGTGGCCCATGAGAAACTGGTTCCGTAGGGGACGGCAGAGCGGGCGGGAGACGGAGGGGGAGATGAGAGGGGGAGGGGGAGGGGGGAGCTGGCAGTGACCAGCCTTAAGATAGCAGGTAACCCGCCCACAAGGTCTGCCGCTGTTGCCGCTGCCGCTCAGACGGGCTGTTTACCTGTCTCATCCCTTCGGACCTTGACCCACGGTGCTGCCTCGCCGCCAGCCCTGCAAGGACCTCGAGGAGGAGTTTGTGGGAAGATACGGGCGGCCAGGACACCCTCTCCGATCTGAAGGACTGGTTTCATAGGGCCGATATGTGACGACCGATCAAGAGATTCACAAAACAGCCGATGACATGCACATTGCGGTGAAATATACACAAGGGCAGCCCCGAAAATGGGAAGGAACTTACAGTCAAGTAGGTCCTGTACAGCCACAGGCAAAACTCCTGTCAAACGTGTTTCGAATTCCGACCCGAACACCCAAATAACGCGACCCTTGTTGAGTTCCGCGGGTTTCAGTGCATCATTCACGACACGACTCTTCTGCCCGTGACCGTACAAGAAGCCTACGAAAAAGGAATGCAAGAGACCCACGGAGCAGCACGGAAGGGGGACTAGTGAGCTATAACTGTATCATTGCCTCTTATTCTGAGCGAGATTCAAGCAGAGTGTTTAAGTAATTTACGACAGGATATTAGATAATAAATATGGGTATATCTTAGTTACAAAAGTCAAACAGTACAGCCGGGTTTACAAGATGGAGGGGCCACATCATTCACATTATTATGCTTAGGGATTTTCTAGCACAGTATTCAGTAATTTATGGCAACTTTAGCGATGATAAATACGGGTATATTCTAGTTACAAAAGTCAAACAATACAGCCAGACAGAGGGGTTACATCATTAATACTACAATTTATAACCCTTTCTTCCTGTATCCAAAGGCATACTTAGCATTTTTCCAAGGTCTGCAATTCAAGGTTAACATGGTTCTATATCAAGATTAGTAATAATGCACATTTTACTGCACCTGATCCAAAAAAAGAAAAAAAAACTTAGTCAGGTTACAATATCACTTGACAATGATATTGTTAATCCTAACAGCAAGTATCAATTCATATGGAGGAAATTACAAAAGGCAAACGCAAAATCGATCCGCATAAACTAATACCCGCGGGAGATCAAATTCGGGCTTCACTTTTAGGCCGAAAGAAAGAAAAAAAAAGTACAAAAGACATAGTGATAAAACTTTAGCTATTCCCCATCTCTGACTTTGTCTGTCTGTCTACCCATCCCCCCCTCTCTCTCTCTCTCTCTCTCC
>NC_061833.1:20748545-20751045 GCF_019202785.1 Penaeus chinensis | reverse complement strand
AACCAAACAATTACGATCGGACAAAGGAATCCGGAAGGGGAAATGGCGAAGAAACAAATGAAACCAGATAACAACTTGGCGCAGAACTTTATCTCATACGAAGGTCTAACACAAGTTTCTCCTCGCCCCCCCCCCACCCCCTCGTCCTCCCCCCCTCCCCCCCATCCTAGGGAGAGGCGGGATCGCGAATTCAAACGTCAACACTTTGCAAAGAACTCTTCCCGCAGATCAAACATTCATTCTGGCCAGTGGTAAAGGCGCCAATTTGATTTTTTTTTTTTTATCACTCATAGGGTGGGTGGGTGTATGTTTTTTGTGTATGTTCAATTACATTAGATTACGTGTGTGTGTGTGTGTGTGTGTGTGTGTGTGTGTGTGTGTGTGTGTGTGTGTGTGTGTGTGTGTGTGTGTGTGTGTGTGTGTGTGTGTGTGTGTGTGTGTGTGTGTGTGTGTGTGTGTGTGTGTGTGTATTGTGTATTATATATATATATATATATATATATGATAAATATATTAGATTTTTATTATATATATATTATATATAAATCATATATATATATTATATATCATATATATTATATATATATCATATAAATATATTATATAAATATACATATATTATATATATGATATATATACATATATATATATATATATATATATATATATGTATATATATATATATATATATATATATATATATATAACGTACACACACACAAACACACACACACACACACACACATAACAACACATATAAATATATAAACATTAATATAAATAAGAATATATTGGACAGAGGACTTGCCACACCACGGTTCAGTAAATTCGAAACGTACATAAATACTTCAAAGAAATAATAACTGTCATAGAGCTCTTCCATAATCTTTCTGCATGTCTTCAACACACCGTATCGAGCTTCATCCGAACACAACTCTCCACCTTACATTCTTAATTTCTAAATCCATGTAAGCTACCGCATACCTTCTCCTCATAAGCAATGTAAACTTTTTAAGATTTTTTTTTGACATTTTTTGACATTTTTGGCCAATAGGTTGAAGACGATGCCGTATCACATTATCACTTCTATAATTTCTTATAATATCTTTGGGCGATGGAGAAATCAATAAACATGACCAGACAAAAACACACATACGAACGCAGGCGAACACACACACACACACACACACACACACACACACACACACACACACACACACACACACACACACACACACACACACACACAACACACACACACACACACACACACACACACACACACACACAACACACACACACACACACACACACAGACACACACACACAAACACACACACACACACACACACACCCCACAACGAACGCAAATCCCCCAAGAACAATATCCCACAGCTGCGTTCTCGCCTCGCGCCCCCAGCCTCCTCCCCCCCACCCCCACCCCACACCTCCGGCACAAAAGGCAAGAGAATCACTCCAAACACAGCAAACAGTCTTTGTAACAGACCCCCATTGGATACGGATTAATAACGACACCAAACTTAATGGGGATGTTTATACCCGCAGCGCCGAGCGTCCGAGCGGTCTTCGAGGAGAAAATGAACCGCTAACAACAGGGATGGGGGTGGGTGAGAGGGGGGGTGGAGGGGGGGGGGATTTCAGCCTCGGTTTACAAGGCGTCGCTCTATGGGTGCGGTAAACGCGAGGGCGCAGCACAGGTTTCAGCACTAAAGATGGGTGTGGCCGCAAGAACAGGGGAACACAGTCGCTGTACAAACCCGAACAATTGAACAATCAAACAAAACAGAACGCTTCGAAACCAATTTGTAAAAGGCAAGAGTACAAGGCTTTTAAATGTAAACATTAATGTGTATACACATCCAAAGCGCACACGAACGTGTAACTCATATCTAAGAATCCACAGGAAAAAAAAAATCCATCAGGTACGCAACAATAAAAATCCCCATTTAAATTCTCCAATCTGATTTTTACTGCATTTGTAATCGTAGCGCAATATAATACTACAGACCGCATTCCGAGTTCCAAGCACACTGAATGGAACGAAGAGAAAATATATCTTAGATATCACTGAACAAAACGCCTCCTTCAAAAAAACAATACCCATCTGCAATAAAAAAAAAGAAATATCTATAGAAGCTGAGCATATTCACCCTTTACTCTATCAGCAATAAGTAGATTTTCTTTTCATTAGAGAAAAAAAAATCGGGTCATACGGTACGATACTCACACGGGCAAAGAGACCCACGCACTCCCTCTCTCTTTCACACGGGGGGAAAATCCTGCCATGAAAACTTGGCCCAGATCCCAACTACTCAACGCTCGGGAGACTTCCCACATTCAACTACATCCCCCAACCTCTCTCTCTCTCTCTCTCTCTCTCTCTCTCTCTCTCTCTCTCTCTCTCTCTCTCTCTCTCTCTCTCTCTCTCTCTCTCTCTCTTTTTCTCTTTCTCACCCTCACTCTTTCTCACCCTCACTCT
>NC_061833.1:20736045-20738545 GCF_019202785.1 Penaeus chinensis | reverse complement strand
CCTAAGAATGGATGCTTCCCAAACCTACCGTGGCTGCTAGCACATCGTCCCCTAAATTCTTCATCACTGTACTTATCACGAGACTTTCAAAAACGTAAATGAAACACTATGCTCTGTTCTTAACTGAAGCTGAACCACGCCGCCACAGAATCTGTAACAATGGACCTGCGAGAGTCCTACATAAGCCCCCGCAAAAGAAGCGTCCTGGGGGAGTCTCCATCTCATCAGGAGTCCGTCTCACCACATAACCTTGAAGCCCATCCAATCAGCATAAATTCACATGACAACCACAACCAACATATTCTGTAAAGTTCAATATAAAGGCTACCGAGTTTTATCATCAACACCTAACGAGAGGAAAATAAGTAAGAAAGAAAGAAGAAGAAAAATATAAAAAAGTGAATAGAACAATTAGTTACGGTCAACCCCATCCATCCGTTCGCAAAGACTGTCAATCACTCGCTCCCTCTGCACAAGGACTCGCCAGCGTTTGTAAAATATTGTCCACATAAATAGTACTGATCCGCATGAATGGAACGATCAGCTGATGTTTCGCCTGTACGTCTCCAGAAACTATACATGGACACGAGGACAAACAAATCGCGTGGGTACACAAAGAGACAACAAAAAAAAAAAAAAAAAAAAAAAAAAAAAAAAAGAGAGAGAGAGAGAAGAAAATAAGGAGAAAAAAAAGTCTGATAAATATGCACTGAGTAAATAAGCGATACGGCGACGCTGTAATATACTCCGTGTAACACCCGAGCTCACGTATATGGTGGCGAGCCCTTAATCATTGTCATTATTATGATGATCAGTGTAGCCAGAACCATACAAGAGGTGGTGTCCCCTCGAATGGGTGTGGGGGTGACGCCCGTGTCCTGTCGAGCCCCTCCCCCCCCCCCCTCCACCCCCTCTCGCTCAGCCACGCCCTCTACCACGTGGAGAAACACTAGATCTGTCTGTTCTCACATATTCACTGCTTTCGCACACGCCCCACGCCTCCACCGTTAGCTAAGACGTAACTAGACAAAATAGCACAACAATAATAATAAGACAGCATAAATAAATAATAAAATAAAACAAAACAAAAAGTAACTGTTTTCACCATTAAAAAAAATAAATTGGAAACTCAAACTTGTCTACAAAATATTTGTATAAAATATTACACGAATGCGCAAGCAAAACTCCAGACGCATGCGCGAACGAAAGCAACTCGTAGAATAAAAGGGAAAGATAATAGTTGTTTACGACATATTTTTAAGCAAAACTGATTTCTGCTTTCGAGTCATATTGCATACCTTGCCTTTGTAAATTACAAGGCTAGATGAACAACTGCGCGAACAAGAACATAATAAGTTTTTTTCTCTTTCTCTCTTTCTTTCATTCTTTTTTGGCGATGTCCCTCTCGTCCCTCCCGCGCATTTAACGGCCATTAATTTCTAGCACCGTGAATTATGCAAGTCAAAGAACCTTCGGCGCGGACTATTAAAACGAATCTTCGTAAATGTATCGTATAACATCCGCCGACCGGAACAATAACAAAGTAACACTCGCGCAGCAGATGCAACGTCTGGAGCTACAACAAATAACTACAATTTCGCATGAAAAACAATGCATTAATGGCCGATATGACCGGATGTTTACTTACACGGACGTTTATAACCGTCAACCTCAAGCAGCCCATGCGGACTAGTGCTAGTTCCCTCGGCGGCGCAGTCACACAAGCAAGGCCTTTTAAAAAGAACTACAACAACGAGACATTCGTAAATCCATGAGAGTGTTATAAAAGACATGCACAACATCCACCCAAGCAACAAACGCGAGCATTCCCAAGCAATAAACATATGAAATTGCACTCAGCATAAACAAAACATAAAAAAAAAATACACACTACGCTTGAGTATGCAAAACACACTACGGTACTAAACTGAACGAAAACGCAGCAACGTCACTTGTAATAAGGTCTTGTAGTAAAAAAGAAAAATTACAGTTCAAATCTAGTCCGATTTGCACGATAGAATATTTTTTTCTTTCTGCACCGCGGAAGTTGCACGGCCCTTCGCCAAATACAGTAGACCCTACCCTGAGGCCTAAGTCAGAATTCACAGGTGGACAACAGACACTTCAACGAACCATAGATATTAGCCAGCAGCAGCCAGACCGTGGTTTCAAAACGGTTGGTAACCACTAGTCCATTCTCCGTACAGATGCAACGAAATGTCCTCTAATTGGGGCGAGTGTGCGTACTTATTCCCCGATCCAAAATTTACCTAACCTATAGCTGGGGAGTATCAGATCAAACCCACATAATACTGACCAAAATATATGTAACTATAATAACAATATCAATAGAGAGTATTGCAATAAAAGTAATAATACTGAAAAAAAAAAAACAGATTGATAGATAGAGAGAAAGATTGATAGGTAGAGTGAGCGAGAGACTGGTGTGTGTGAGTGAGTGTGTGTGTGTGTGTGTGTGTGTGTGTGTGTGTGTGTGTGT
>NC_061833.1:20726045-20731045 GCF_019202785.1 Penaeus chinensis | reverse complement strand
ACACACACACACACACACACACACACACACACACACACACACACACACACACACACACACACACACTCACTCACTCACTCACTCACTCACTCACACACACACACACACACACACACTCACTCACTCACACACACACACACACACACAAGCACATATACATACATACATATATACATATTCATTTATATATTTATATTTATATAAATACACACACATGTATGTTTATATATATATAAAAATATATACATATAAATATATATATTAACATACATATACATATATATGCATATATGCATCTACATCTATATATACATATATATACATATATGTACATATGTATACATATTTAGACATCTGCATATATATATATATGTATGTATGCTTGAATATGTATGTATGCTTGAATATGTATGTCTGGATGAATGTATGTATGTATATGTGTATGTATGTGTGTATGTATATATATAAATATATATATAAATATATGTATGTATGTATGTATGTATGTATGTATGTATGTATGTATGTATGTATGTATGTATGTATGTATGTATGTATGTATGTATGTATGTATGTATGTATGTATGGGTGTGTGGGTGAGCATGCACTACATTGCATATACATACATAATATAAAAAAATATATATATATACCTATGCAATACCCAGCCTGTCTAAAGAACAACCCATTGATACAACCTCAAAAATAATACACTAACCAGGTAAATAAAAACCACGCCGCAGTGTTCAGTCTCCCACGCTTGAGTAATTGTAGATTTATGGCTCGGCCGAGAGTATTACCCTTGATTGCTGCGGCCAGGCCTACACCCTGGCCACCCCGGCTATCAACCACGGTTTTAATTAACCGGCGCTGCAGAGTTTCGACAGGGATAGAAGAGGGAGAGAAGGCAAGAGAGGTACAGAGGGAGGATAGAGAGGAGGATAGAGAGGAGGACAGTGTGGGTAGGTGAAATAGGGAAAGGGCGAGACAGGAAGGGAGGAGGTAAGGATGGAGAAAGTCTGAGTAAGAGAAATGGGGGAAGGGAGAGGAAGGGAGAGAGTCAAAGAGGGAGGGCAGGGTAAGAGAAACAGGGAAAAGGAAAGAGAGGTAGAGAGGAAGGGTAGTCTGCGCAGGAGAAACAAGAAGATGGAGAAAAAGGGAAGAGAAACAGACAGTGAGAAAGAGAGAGAAAGAGAGAAAGAGAGAGAGAGAGAGAGAGAGAGAGAGAGAGAGAGAGAGAGAGAGAGAGAGAGAGAGAGAGAGAGAGAGAGAGAGAGAGAGAGAGAGAAAGAGAGAGAAAGAGAAAGAGAGAGAAAGAGAAAGAGAGAGAGAGAGAAAGAGAGAGAGAAAGAGAAAGAGAAAGAGAAAGAGAAAGAGAAAGAGAGAGAGAGGGAGGGAGGGAGGGGGGAGGGAGAGAGATAGAGATAGAGATAGAGATAGAGATAGAGATAGAGATAGATAGATAGATAGATAGATAGATAGAGAGAGAGAGAGAGAGAGAGAGAGAGAGAGAGAGAGAGAGAGAGACCTGGTTATCTGTCGCTCTCATTTCGATATAAATGTCTCTTCTGTCATGCTTTATATCTCATTGTCTTTTACACACCATAGCCTAGACCCTTTCATCAACACCCTTTACAGGAATGTGCACCTAAGAAAAGATGATTGTCTATGCCATTCATCAAAAACTCATACAATGCATACCATACCCAACACGTTGCACAACACTTCAAATGCAACTATGCAGTATGCAAGAGCGTCTGAGCTCTCCAAGGACGGAGCAACATCCCTTGCAAGATAAGCTGTCTCGTCTGATCACCCTCACCAACCAACCTAATTAATAATGCATACAACTTGAGTAAAACCAATAACACGTGATCTTAACAATCTTCTAATAACCCACACATCCTTCCAAGCTTTCGTTTTTTCCAGGGTCGTTTTACGGCAATTAACTCTTCATGTAATTTTGCCTGTCTGTCTGGAGCGCGCATAACAATTTCTTGTCGAATGCACCTCTCTCTCTCTCTCTCCCGTTCGCTCTTTCTCGCCTTCTTCCTCTTCGCTTCCTCTGCTTCTCTCCTTCTCCACTATCATCCTCTCTCTATTTTTCCCACCGCCTTCTTCCCCCTCTCTGACCACTCTCTTCTTCCCTCTTCTCAATTCTCTACTCTCTCTCCCTTTCTCTCTCCACCTCATTTTCTCTCTCCTCCTCTTTCACGCCATTCCGCCTCTCTGCCGCTCTCTCCTCCTCTCTCCCTCTCTCTCTCTCACGAACCTCTCTCTCTCCCTCTCCCGACAAGCGTTTATGAACCCCTGAACTTTAGCATTCTAAAACACTTCTCAAACGGTCCGCCATTTTTTCTCTCTTTTTTTCCATGCACTTTATGCGAGTTCTGGGAAATGCCAAGAGCTCCCTACACCCGACGCCAATGCCAGCCCAGTCCCCTTCGGGAGAACCGCGACGGCAGCCACGACTCTCCCAACGACGGCTTTGGCTGCGGACCATCCGTGCCAAGACCTGGGTAGGCTCCGGCGCCTGTGATATGACCAGCTGTTATTCTCGCGGATCTGGTTGGGCCGGCCACCCTACACACGCGCACAACCCTCCTGCTAATTATCAAATCTCTTCCACGGTTACGGGTTTCAGGGGCGGTTTCTTTTCGCACTCGTAAATGCTGGTCATTTTCTCGAAATTACCGTCGGCTACAAATAGGTTCCACGTCTATCAATCCGCTCCTGGTAGTGTGATTTCTACACATGAACCTAATTCTATAAAGCAATTTTTTGCAATATTGCCGGCTCACGAACAGGCACTTGAGAATCAAATGCCAGTTAAAACATAACTTAATTACGAGGTTAATGGCACTTGGATATCTTAAAGAATGGAAATTTCACACTAAGAAACTGGCTTCACAATGACTAGTAAATATCTCGTGAGGAAATATATATACACCTGAGACAGGAACTTCATACTGAAATGAGAATCATTTATGTCAAGTTTACTGCTCACGCGAATACATGGGATAGATATATGCAGTATAATCATAAATATAACCATAAATTAAAATATATATACACCTATATATATACATATATATTTATACAAGAACACACACACACACACACACACACACACACTATATATATATATATATATATATATATATAAAGAGAGAGAGAGAGAGAGAGAGAGAGAGAGAGAGAGAGAGAGAGAGAGAGAGAGAGAGAGAGAGAGAGAGAGAGAGAGAGAGAGAGAGAGAGAGAGAGAGAAGGAACGGGAGAAGAAGGAGAAGGAGAAGGAGAAGAAGACGAAGAAGGAATAGGAGGAAGAAGAAAGAGAAGCAGAAACAGGAGAAGGATCGTGCTCCCTGTGTTTGAGCATCATAAACACTTGAGGCTTTATAATAACTTCCCTCAATACCTCGGTTACCCAATTAGAATCACTTAATGCCAAAATTACCATAACAGTCAATCAGAATAATTCGGATGAGTGCTGGGAGGATAACCTAAAAAAAAAAAAAAAACATAAGCATAAACACTCGAATAATCATAATAATAACCGTGATAATAACAACTTCCCCTAAAAGGTAAAGGACGGACGAAGAAGAAGAAGAAAAAAACTAGACAAATCTTCCCTCCTCCCTACATCCCAACACCCCCCCACCCCCCCACCCCTACGCCCCTCCACACCCCAACCCCCCTACATTTCGCCGAGACTAAACAGCAGTGACGTCGAAGCGAAGTTGAACAAGCACCCGGTAGAAGTCATTAATCCGGTCACCTGATGGGGGCCAACATATTAAAGAACAGGTAGTTGCCGCAATTATGGAAATGTACAGGTGATGGGAATGGGCCAGACAGGTAGGAGACAGCACATGAGTAATGGCTGCAGGAGAGACTTGTGAGAGGCCAGCACGACGGGGTAAGAAGGGGGGAGGGGAAGGGAGGGGGAGGGGAAGGGGGGGAGGGGGTGGCAGAGGTGGAGGAAATGGGGGGGATGGCACAGGAGGAAGGGGGGGGGGGGGAGTGGCAGAGGAGGGAAGGAAAAATGGAAGGGGGGGGGCAGGGGTGGAGGAAAGAAGAGAGACGGTAGAGACAGGAGGGAAGGGGGCGGAGATAGAGGAAGGAGGGAGGGGGGTGGAGGTAGCGGAAAGGGGGGTAACAGAGGCGGTGGAAAAGGAGAGGAGGAGCAGAGATGGAGAGAGGGAGAGGGGGGGCAAAGGGGGGTTAGGCATAACGAGAGCAAGATGAAGTGGAGACAAAGTTGGGGTACTAAGTGAAGGAAAGTAGGGGGGGGCGGTGTCAAGTTTCGAAAAATATGAAATCCTTTGCACAAATTCTAAACTTAATGGTAGAGAGCTTTGACAAGGTCATGGTAATGAGAAAGTGAACACGAGTATCCGCTGATGATGAGTTCAATAGCTACGAGATTAAGCTTTATTTAACCCGATAATAAACCGAATCGAGAAAGAAGTCAGAATAACAAATTACAAGATAAGAATTGGTCTCGAAGTCGGAGGAGGAAAATTAAAGCTAGCGAAGAAAAAAAGGGTAAAAATAAATAAATAAATGAAAATTAAGAAAACAGAGAATGGGAAGAATAAATTCGATACGAAAGAGAACATGAAGAAAAGAAAAATATTTTACGAAACGGAAGATACGATGAAGCAAAGACACGCCGGAAATTAATCACAAGATGAAGCAAGAAAAATTATTGAAAACAATAAACACTTAAGAAAGGGTAAAGTAAGATGCATGAAGAAAAAATTAAGAGAGGAACATTAGTAACAAGACAACTGACAAGGGGTAAAATTGGAAAATAAAATGAAGCAAAGGAGAAGGCAGAGAAAGAAATGGGAAAACAAAACGAATAAAAATCAAAAGACGAAGACAGACAATGGAGAAGAAGGAAGATAAAAGCCAAAGGAGAAACGAGAAAAAACGAAGCAGATGAAAGAGAAGACGACGGCGACGGAGAAGAAACAGAGGACGATGATGATGAG
>NC_061833.1:20718271-20725945 GCF_019202785.1 Penaeus chinensis | reverse complement strand
ATATACATATATATACATATATATACATATATATATATATATGTATATGTAATGTATATGTATATGTATATGTATATGTATATGTATATGTATATGTATATGTATATGTATATGTATATGTATATGTATATGTATATGTATATGTATATGTATATGTATATGTATATGTATATGAATATGAATATGAATATGAATATGAATATGAATATGAATATGAATATGAATATGAATATGAATATAATATATATAATATATATAATATGTATATAATATATATAATATAATATATATATATATATATACATATATAAAATATATATATATATATATATATATATATGAAATCATATGAAGCCGCTGGTATATCACATACTTCATATCAGCAACTGGAATATCATATATTTCGTATATCACGTCTTCTGTAACACTACGATCGGAGAGGCCTGTATGGTATAAATTCATCGTCTGTGTCAAAACCGCCGAGATGGCCTCGGCGAGTGCCACCGGGTCAACACGTGGTCCGTATCAGCCGACTGATACGGAGCTGACCTGTCCAAAACATGCTTATGCGCGGGGTCGTGCCAGAGAAGTGATGGCGGCTCTTTGTATGATCGATGCCAGGAGATAATGAGATCGCGACCTAACTAATGCACAACATATGAAGTCGAATGGTACTTGACGTTGTAGCGTATGTATGTTTAAAGTATGAGGGCAGTTCGAGGGGAACCTCCGTGCCGTCAAAACGCCCGTCACATTCTGGAATCAGACCGTTATATCCAATATTTGTGGAGAGTTCTTTATCATATAATCTAATATATGTTGTTATTTAGCGCTCTTTGTATTGTACGCATGCATTCTTATAATTAATGTAATAAGTAACCAGTTTGACCGCTACAGAATAAACCTTAAGCGAGTGCTACGCTCGGTGGCCGCTACGCTCGGTGGCCGCTACACTCGGCGGCCACAGTTAAACGCAAAGGGTGCTAATCACCAAGACGACGTAACACGGAGCCGAGGGCGGAGTACACCCCTTCGGCGACAGACGGAGGAAAGGGCAGCGCGCGACGGCTTCGGCACGGGACGAGGCCATCCTGCAAATCACCGGAAAACAAAACTCTACGGAAACAGCTCGCTCGATTTACGAAAATCTAGAGTAGATGTAGTGTCCGTGCTCACGTATTGGTACTCCGAGTGTGCGTACCGCTTCATCTCGAGAAAGGGGGCGGGGGGGGGGATGGAAAATTGCAGTATTATGTGATGCTGTGTTGAAACAATGTCCGTTGTTAGTACAGAGCAAATGTGACAGAGTTTGATGAACCCCGGATGTGAATTCTTACAGTCATAACCAAAGGTGCTGTATTCTTACAGAGTTAAAACCCACGGTATTGTGTTTCTTGCAGACCTGTAAACCCATTGATCTTGTATTCTTACGGAGTTAAAAACCCACGGTGTTGTATTGTTACAGAGTCAAAAAACCCACGGTGTTATGTTTAATACGGAGTTAAAAACCCACGGTGTTGTGTTTATTACAGAATAAAAAAAACACATTATTACAGTCAAACACCCTTGGTGCTGTGTTTATTACGAAGTTAAAAACCCACGGTGTTGTGTTTATTACAGAGTGAAAAACCCAAGGTGACATATTATTTCAGTCAAAACCCACGATGTTGTGTTTATTACAAAGTTGAAAACCCACGGTGTTGTGTTTATTCCTGATTGTAAATCCACGGTATTGTATCTTTACAGAATCAAAAACTACAGTGCTTTATTGACTACAGCAGAAATCCCACGGAGCTGTGTTGGTCAGATGTCAGAGACGCATCCCGCGGCTGGAGCAGTAAGCGGTGGTGACAAGAAAAGGCGATGATCCAACCGACTCCGTGCACAGCGCCATTGAAACTTCAGATGATGAGCGACCACGAGCCCTATTTTGTGAAGCAGAAGCCACAGTGAACAGCCGCCCTCTTCCTGCGATCCCGGCGACGGCACAGAACCAGAACGCTGACCCCTGACCATGGCCTGCGAATGAATGCAGACGGTATCCAGGTGCAGACAGAAGGCAATGCATCGCTTGAAAACGTATATCGCCGAGCCTGGATCCACGCGCAAGTCCTAGCAGATAGGTTCTGGGGAAACCATGAAAAGCCGAGTACCTGAACACACTGAGGATGAGACAGAGACAGTTGAAGCCATCTCGAAATCTTCAGAAGGAGACCTCGTCCTCATTGTCGAACAACATACTCCCAGGAATCAGTGGAGGCTAGGTAGGGTAACAGAGGCTATGGTCGGTGAAGATGGTCTCGTGAGAAAAGCCGAAGTTCCGACTAGTTCTGGAATCCTCATCAAACCCATCGTGAAGTTATGCCTCTGGAAGCATCATTATCCGAAACAGCGGATCATTTGGTTGCTCCACTGTGGAACAAAGAGGGGGGGTGTGTAACCGCCGTTATATCACATACTTCATATCAGCAACTGGAATATCATATATTTCGTATATCACGTCTTCTGTAACACTACGATCGGAGAGGCCTGTATGGTATAAATTCATCGTCTGTGTCACAACCGCCGAGATGGCCTCGGCGAGTGCCACCGGGTCAACACGTGGTCCGTATCAGCCATTGGAGCTGACCTGTCCAAAACATGTTTGTGCGCGGGGTCGTGCCAGAGGAAGTGATGGCGGCTCTTTGTATGATCGATGCCAGGAGATAATGAGATCGCGACCTAACTAATGCACAACATATGAAGTCGAATGGTACTTGACGTTGTAGCGTATGTATGTTTAAAGTATGAGGGCAGTTCGAGGGGAACCTCCGTGCCGTCAAAACGCCCGTCACATTCTGGAATCAGACCGTTATATCCAATATTTGTCGAGAGTTCTTTATCATATAATCTAATATATGTTGTTATTTAGCGGCTCTTTGTATTGTACGCATGCATTCTTATAATTAATGTAATAAGTAACCAGTTTGACCGCTACAGAATAAACCTTAAGCGAGTGCTACGCTCGGTGGCCGCTACACTCGGCGGCCACAGTTAAACGCAAAGGGTGCTAATCACCAAGACGACGTAACACGGAGCCGAGGGCGGAGTACACCCCTGTCGGCGACAGACGGAGGAAAGGGCAGCGCGCGACGGCTTCGGGCACGGGACGAGGCCATCCTGCAAATCACCGGAAAACAAAACTCTACGGAAACAGCTCGCTCGATTTACGAAAATCTAGAGTAGATGTAGTGTCCGTGCTCTCGTATTGGTACTCTCGAGTGTGCGTACCGCTTCATCTCGAGAAAGGGGGGCGGGGGGGATGGAAAATTGCAGTATTATGTGATGCTGTGTTGGAAACAATGTCCGGTTGTTAGTACAGAGCAAAGTACAGAGTTAGATGACCCACGATGCTGTATTCTTACAGTCATAACCAAAGGTGCTGTATTCTTACAGAGTTAAAACCCACGGTATTGTGTTTATTGCAGACCTGTAAACCCATTGTGCTGTATTCTTACGGAGTTAAAAACCCACGGTGTTGTATTGTTACAGAGTCAAAAAACCCACGGTGTTATGTTTAATACGGAGTTAAAAACCCAAGGTGTTGTGTTTATTACAGAATAAAAAAAAAACAGTGCCACATTATTACAGTCAAACACCCTTGGTGCTGTGTTTATTACGAAGTTAAAAACCCACGGTGTTGTGTTTATTACAGAGTGAAAAACCCAAGGTGACATATTATTTCAGTCAAAACCCACGATGTTGTGTTTATTACAAAGTTGAAAACCCACGGTGTTGTGTTTATTCCTGAGTTGTAAATCCACGGTATTGTATTCTTACAGAATCAAAAACTACAGTGCTTTATTGACTACAGCAGAAATCCCACGGAGCTGTGTTGGTCAGATGTCAGGAGACGCATCCCCCGCTGGAAATAAGCGGTGGTGACAAGAAAAGGCGAAGATCCAACCGACTCCGTGCACAGCGCCATTGAAACTTCAGATGATGAGCGACCACGAGCCCTATTTTGTGAAGCAGAAGCCACAGTGAACAGCCGCCCTCTTCCTGCGATCCCGGGCGACGGCACAGAACCAGAAGCGCTGACCCCTGACCATGGCCTGCGAATGAATGCAGACGGTATCCAGGTGCAGACAGAAGGCAATGCATCGCTTGAAAACGTATATCGCCGAGCCTGGATCCACGCGCAAGTCCTAGCAGATAGGTTCTGGGGAAACCATGAAAAGCCGAGTACCTGAACACACTGAGGATGAGACAGAGACAGTTGAAGCCATCTCGAAATCTTCAGGAAGGAGACCTCGTCCTCATTGTCGAACAACATACTCCCAGGAATCAGTGGAGGCTAGGTAGGGTAACAGAGGCTATGGTCGGTGAAGATGGTCTCGTGAGAAAAGCCGAAGTTCCGACTAGTTCTGGAATCCTCATCAAACCCATCGTGAAGTTATGCCTCTTGGAAGCATCATTATCCGAAACAGCGGGATCATTTGGTTGCTCCACTGTGGAACAAAGAGGGGGGGTGTGTAACCGCCGTTATATCACATACTTCATATCAGCAGCTGCTATATCATATATTTCGTATATCACGTCTTCTGTAACACTACGATCGGAGAGGCCTGTATGGTATAAATTCATCGTCTGTGTCACAACCGCCGAGATGGCCTCGGCGAGTGCCACCGGGTCAACACGTGGTCCGTATCAGCCGACTGATACGGAGCTGACCTGTCCAAAACATGCTTATGCGCGGGGTCGTGCCATATGAACATATACATATATACAAACACACACACATACACATACACATACACACACACACACACACACACACATCTATATATATACATATATATATATATATATACATATATATACATATATGATATATAATATATATATACATATATTATATATAATATATATATATAGAATATAGAATATGAACAATATATATACATATATATATATAAATATATATACATGTATATATTGTGTGTGTGTGTGTGTGTGTGTGTGTGTGTGTGTGTGTGTGTGTGTGTGTGTGTGTGTGTGTGTGTGTGTGTGTGTGTGTGTGCGTATATATTTGTATATATATAATAAATATATATAATAAATATACATATATATAATAAATATAATATATATAATATGTATATAATATATATAACATATATATAATACATATATTATATATATAATATATATATAATATATATATAATATATATATAATACATATATATTATATATATATATATATTATATATATAATATATATATTATATATATAATATATATATAATATATATAATACATATATATTTTATATTTATATATATATTATATATATAATATATATATTATATATATATTATATATATTATATAATATATATATTATATAATATATATATATAATATGTATATAATATATATATAATATATATATATTATATATATACATATATTATATACATATTATATATATATTATATATATTATATAATATATATATATATATATATATATATATATATATCTACACAGACACACACACATTCCACCTTTACGCCGTCTTGATTTTTCAAACGTCATCGAGGAAAAGGCTCCTGATTTCTGCTTGGAAGCTGGTCACGTCACGCTCCATGCTCTTTCTTAAGAGCTTTTGCTTTAGTATGCAGGCTTACATACTTCCCTGTAATGAGTTCCTCTCTTATGAGGTATCATATGACTTTCCGTTTTTATTTTGCTGATTTTTATTTCTTAAATGTAAATGATGATCCTACTACTTTAATCTAAGGGAATGATGAATAGTCTTACCAATAGTAATGGTGTATATAATGTGTGTGTACGTGGGTGTATATTATATATGTTTTTTTTTTTTTTTTTCAATAGCCATCCATTCCACTGCAGGATATAGGCCTCTCTCAATTCACTACTGAGAGGTCATTTGGCACTACCACCCTTGCCTGATTGGATGCCCTTCCTAATCAACCGTATTTCGGTGCTCTAACACTTGTGCCACGTCGGTGACTTTCCCTGTGACACCTGTCTTTGACTATCTCAAGGAGATATGTCATTTTCTCGCCGTCAGACTGGGCTCGAGCCAGCAGTCGAAGCGTAGGCATTTTTACTATTGCCGCGGCGGGGAACTGAACTCGGGACCATAGCCACTGGACCATCGTGGCAGTCATATATATATATATATATATATATATATATATATATATATATATATATATATATACATGTATATGTACATGTACATGTACATGTACATATATACCTACACCTACACCTACACCTACACATGCACATACATAAATACATACACACACACATAAACACACACACACACACACACACACACACGTGTGTGCGTGTGTATGTGCGTGCGCGTGCATAGTCGACATATACGTACGTATATGCCGAACACGAACGAAAATAATATACATTTCGACAGACTTCATAATACAAAAAAATAATAAGCAATGTTACATTCCCAACTGTAGTCTCATTCGCTCGACACGAACTCTTGATAATATGACTTTGTGCGAAACTGGATTGAACAGGTCTCGACATTTTCACGGTCAGCGCAAGATAAAATGTCCAAGACTGATACTTTTTGGGTATCTCTTCCTGTATCAACATTTCCGTGCTATCAATCGTAGAGTCTTGCAAATATCGACAACTTCTCATCGACACGCAAGAGTTAAAGGCGTGTGTCGAACGTTTCCACTTCTCCGCTACAATGAATGAATCGCCGTAATGAATGAATCGCCGTAATGAATGAATCGCCGTAATGAATGAATCGCCGTAATGAATGAATCACCGTAAGCATCCGAGCCTTAACGCTGCCCGGGATCTTGCCTCGCACCCTGTACCCTGCGACGAGGAGGTCCGGAAGGCGTCCCAGTGGGACAAAGGGCATCGTCCTGGTACTGGGTGCGTGTTTGGGGTACGAGTGTAGTCGTGCTCATACAAAGGGGGCGCGGTGTGGTGACGGGGCTCGTCTACGAGGTGGTATGACGTCGTGACGAGAACAATACGTCGCTGAACGCAGTCTCTATTGCGCGATGACGCCGCACAGACTGGGGCGAAATATACGGTACATCATCTCACGTCCCTGACCTGCTGTGCATGTGCAACGTGAGTCTCAGGCTAATAAAACTAATGTCTGCTAAGAGAATGGCACTCTCTAAGGGATACAGTATATATATAAACCGTATATTAAAAAAAAATATATATACATATATATATATATATATATATATATATATATATATGTATATACATGTTATCATAGTGTGTGTATATATATGTATATATAGATAGATAGATAGATAGATATCTGTGTGTGTGTGTGTGTGTGTGTGTGTGTGTGTGTGTGTGTGTGTGTGTGTGTGTGTGTGTGTGTGTGTGTGTGTGTATGTGTGTGTGTGTGTGTGTGTGTGTGTGTGTGTGTGTGTGTGTGTGTGTGTATGTGTGTATGTGTGTATGTGTGTATGTGTGTGTATGTGTGTGTGTGTGTGTGTGTGTGTGTGTGTGTGTGTGTGTGTGTGTGTGTGTGTGTGTGTGTGTGTGTGTGTGTGTGTACATAGACCTATATCCATATATATCAACACACACACGCACACACACATATACACTTATGTTATATAAATACAAGTGAATGTATATAATCATAT
>NC_061833.1:20710771-20713271 GCF_019202785.1 Penaeus chinensis | reverse complement strand
AAAGAAAAGCACTCGTACACAAAACACAAAAACAGAATAAAAAAATAAAAAAAACTGCGCATCCACTATGTGCCAGATTTGCATGGCATTCAGTTTTGCATTTATAGGGAAGTTATCAAGACCCAAGCGAGCCAACCTATCATATATGATATAAAAATATAAAAATCACTTTGAAATAATTAAGATTAATAATTAAATAATTTAAATAGACTACCTCCTTCAGTCTCGGGTGTTGCAGAAACCATTCCCTGCACAGATATCCCCCGTACTTGGGAATATTTCTACATTATTTCCACGGAATCCATAACTAGTAACCACTGACACTAATGAAATGGCCAGCTAAGTTTTTTTTCTAATAAAAATCCAATATTAAAAAGATGCCCGAGCGATAAGCTACTGTTTTGCATTGCATCATTCTGCATTTATTTTTCATACTTCTTTAAGACCTGATTCTAATTTTAGGCATTAAAGATAAAAGCTGTCATATCGTGTTCAACTGATATTTCCCCAAGATAATCATATACACCATGTTATATGCAAAAGAAAAATAAGAAATAATCACATGGAAGATTCTGTATGTAAAAAATAAGAAGAAGAAATAATGACACGGCAGATTTCATAAGTACCAGAACATCTGAAATAATTACATTAAAGATTTGACATGTAAAACAATAAGAAATGGTCACATGAAAGATATAACATGTAAAAAAAGAAAAATAATCACATGGAAGATATCAGAAAATCAGGAATAAGCATATGCAAGATGTTACCTGCAAAAAGAAGAAGAAGAAGAAGAAGAAGAAGAAAAAAAAAATAATAATAATAATAAGAAGAAGAAGAAGGAGGAGGAGGAGAAGAAGAAGAGCTGCTACACACTCTATTCATAAAAATGATCTAAAGGCACTGAAAGTCGAGCGGGATCTATCTTGGCCGACTGTACAGCCAGGTAGTCGCACGCTATTCGCAGAAAACAATGCACACTCCGGTCTACAAGCTATACCGAGAAAACAGAAACTAAGCAAAAGGTCGTAAGCACCTGGAGCCCGCAGAACAAAGGGAGCTCGGCCGGGAGCTTCTGTTACTTGAACAAGGGAACAGCGGGGTAAGCTCAAAGCCGGCCCTGGCTTCGAATTCCTAAATCTATCTATTTCTTCTTGCGTCTCGTAAAAAAGCTTGCTTAAGACAGACCAATCGGATGGCTGTTATTCCCTGGCGACTTCACTGCATGCCTTTTGAGCACGTCCAGCCAGTGAACCGTGACCCCAGCATTTTACATGCACAGAGACAAGCACAGCACAAGGATGTACGAAGACATGGGAAAACATGCCCAGAGACAGTAATGATCAGGGGGCAGACACACAGACAGACACTGGCCGGTGCATGTGAAAGAGAGGCAGACAACGTCCACGTCATAATGGGTGGGTATAAGAAAGAAGCTAAGACTAAGTATAATAAGTGCTTGGGCTTATGCACTGGTGTACAGGCTCATCAACAAGGGAACTAGACAAACACCAAAAGAAAGAGAGATGCTTTCAAAAGAACAGCATCAGTGCTAATCCTGCATCGTGATTAAGGAGATAAAAGATTAACCAACGAATAACAAGGCAGAAGAAGAAGAAGAAAAACAAGACACAGAGTATTACTAATAAAGCCGTAGATATGCACCAGGGCGCTCGGGCATCATCTCCTGGCTCCCGCTGCCCATCCTGAGGCTAGTAAAACACCGAGATTCGCTTGCCCCGGCGACTTACGCCGCTCCGACGCCCCGTCTCGCCTCCCGCCCTTCGTTATTATGCCCGCCCATTGGCTCGAGCCCTTCAGCCACGTCGGGGTGCGTCTTCCTTCTCCCGTAATCCCCCGCCCTGGGTGGCGCTCCCTCATGACCCCTCGGTCTGCAACGGGGTCACGTTTCCTTCTAAATCGCATCAGCCCTTCCCGAGGTAACGTTTTGTCTATTCTCCCCGGTCAGACGAGAACAGTTACCTTATAATGTATTCCAGGGTTAAATTTACCTCTATGTTCGCTATCAATGCAGAGCTTAAGTCATTCAGCCATCCCTTTATAAACCCGAATAACAGATAATCTACAATTTAAAACGTACTGCAGGCCAAGCTATGATCTCAAACTAACTTTCCCAACAATTACGTGCATGAAATACTCGAAGTCTCTTCCAATGGCAAGCAACTCTCCAGGAAAATATTTTTTTTTCTCTCTCTCTCTCTTCACCTAAGATCAAGACCCTGGAAGAGAAAGAAAAGTTCATCAGTATCAACAACAATTCCTGTCATCGATGTTCCTGATACTGGGACTGCTGAGAAATGACTTGTCGTAGTCGTGGCCGAGGTCTTAAATGCAGCGGCAACGAGGCATCCCGAACACTTCTGATCTTGTTCTCACTGATGCGATTGTTTTTTTTTTTCCTGATTTCGATGAGTAACATACCAATCATACTCATGTTTCACAACATGATATGAGACTTATCAATCACATCCATACCCAT
>NC_061833.1:20693271-20695771 GCF_019202785.1 Penaeus chinensis | reverse complement strand
GTAAGCGAGTGCTTCCATCACTGTACACACTTCCTGCATGCGGAGGCGCCGTCGCCCCAGCGCCGAGGAGTGTGCTCGCTCTTCCCTCACTTCGCTGCTAGGTGCGTCTGCGATCCCTCTCGCTCTCGCTCTCTCTCTCTCTCTCTCTACCCGTCTCTCTCCCTCTCTCCGTCTCTCTCCCTCTCCCCGTCTCTCTCCCTCTCCCCGTCTCTCTCTCTCTTCCCGTCTCTCCCCCTCTCCCTGTCTCTCTCCTTCTCCCTGTCTCTCTCCCGCTCCCCGTCTCTCCCCCTCTCCCTGTCTATCTCCCTCTCCCTGCCTCTCTCCCTTTCCCTCTCCCTGTCTATCTCCCTTTCCCTCTTCCTGTCTACCTCCCTTTCCCTATCCCTGTCTCTCTCCCTTTCCCTCTCCCCGTCTCTCTCCCTTTCCCTCTCCCTTTCCCTCTCCCTGTCTCTCTCCCTTCCTTCTCCCTGTCTCTTTCCCTTTCCCTCTCCCTGTCTCTCTCCCTGTCTCTCTCCCTTTCCCTCTCCCCGTCTCTCTCCCTTTCCCTCTCCCTGTCTCTCTCCCCTTCCTTCTCCCTGTCTATCTCCCTGTATCTCTCCCTTTCCCTCTCCCCGTCTCTCTCCCTTTCCCTCTCCCTGTCTCTCTCCCCTTCCTTCTCCCTGTCTCTCTCCCTTTCCCTCTCCCTGTCTCTCTCCCTGTCTCTCTTTCTTTCCCTCTCCCTGTCTCTCTCCCTTTCCCTCTCCCTGTCTCTCTCCCTTTCCCTCTCCCTGTCTCTTTCCCTGTTTATCTCCCTTTCCCTCTCCCTGTCTCTCTCCCTTTCCCTCTCCCTGTCTCTTTCCCTGTTTATCTCCCTTTCCCTCTCCCTGTCTCTCTCCCTTTCCCTCTCCCTTTCCCTCTCCCTGTCTCTCTCCCTTTCCCTCTCCCCGTCTCTCTCCCTTTCCCTCTCCCTTTCCCTCTCCCTGTCTCTCTCCCCTTCCTTCTCCCTGTCTCTTTCCCTTTCCCTCTCCCTGTCTCTCTTTCTTTCCCTCTCCCTGTCTCTCTCCCTTTCCCTCTCCCTGTCTCTTTCCCTGTTTATCTCCCTTTCCCTCTCCCTGTCTCTCTCCCTTTCCCTCTCCCTGTCTCTCTTTCTTTCCCTCTCCCTGTCTCTCTCCCTTTCCCTCTCCCTGTCTCTTTCCCTGTTTATTTCCCTTTCTCTCTCCCTGTCTCTCTCCCTTTCCCTCTCCCTGTCTCTTTCCCTGTTTATCTCCCTTTCCCTCTCCCTGTCTCTCTCCCTTTCCCTCTCCCTTTCCCTCTCCCTGTCTCTCTCCCTTTCCCTCTCCCCGTCTCTCTCCCTTTCCCTCTCCCTTTCCCTCTCCCTGTCTCTCTCCCCTTCCTTCTCCCTGTCTCTTTCCCTTTCCCTCTCCCTGTCTCTCTCCCTGTCTCTCTTTCTTTCCCTCTCCCTGTCTCTCTCCCTTTCCCTCTCCCTGTCTCTTTCCCTGTTTATCTCCCTTTCCCTCTCCCTGTCTCTCTCCCTTTCCCTCTCCCTGTCTCTTTCCCTGTTTATCTCCCTTTCCCTCTCCCTGTCTCTCCTTTCCCTCCCTTTCCCTCTCCCTGTCTCTCTCCCTTTCCCTCTCCCTGTCTCTCTCCCTGTCTCTCTCCCTTTCCCTCTCCCTGTCTCTCTCCCTTTCCCTGTTTATCTCCCTTTCCCTCTCCCTGTCTATCTCCCTTTCCCTCTCCCTGTCTCTTTCCCTGTTTACCTCCCTTTCCCTTTCCATCTCCCTCTCTCTCTCCTCCTCCATCTATCTCTCTCTCTCTCTTGATCCCCCTATCTCTCTCTCTCTTCCTCCCTCTCCCTCTCCCTCTCTTTCTCAAAATGTATTTTCACGTTCCCTCCACCGTGGCGTTTCGCGGTCTGGCTCACCGCATCTCCCTCCCTCTTTCGTCTTTCTCGGATCATTGATTCACATTTATCGCCTTCCCTGCGTCCTCGCCCTCCTTCCCGGTTTACTCAATCCTTTCTTTCCATTTTCATCTTCTTGGCTTCTCCCGGAATCATTCCACCATAGCTCCCATTCCTTCTTTTCTTGTTAGATTCTCTCTATTCCTCCCTCTCTCTCCCTCTCCCCCTTATTCCCTTCTCTCCCTCCCCCCCTCCAAACAGCTTCCTTCTGTCCTTCATTCTCCCTTCTTTTCCCCCTCCCTCTCCCTCTCTCTCTCTTCTTCTCCCTCCCCTTCTCTCTCTCTTCTTCTCCCTCCCCCTCTCTTCTCCCTCCCCCTCTCCCTCTCTTCTTCTCCCTCCCCCTCTCCCTCTCTTCTTCTCCCCCCCCTCTCCCTTTCTTCTTCCCCCTCCCCCTCTTCCTCCCCATCTCCCTCTCTTCTTCTCCCTCCCCCTCTCCCTCTCTACTTCTCCCTCCCCCTCTCCCTCTCTTCATCTCCCCCTTCCCCTTCCCCTTCCCCTTCCCCTTCCCCCTCCTCCTCCCCCTCCCTCCTTAATATTCAAGGTCCATCGGTATCCATCCGT
>NC_061833.1:20632654-20635154 GCF_019202785.1 Penaeus chinensis | reverse complement strand
TCCCATTATCAGCCGCGTACCCCGGAGAGTAGACGGCTTTATCTGAAACAGAAAAAGAACGGATGGTTAGTATCCAGTACAATAACTCATAGGCAGAAGTAAACAAAAAAAAAAAAAAATGTAAAAAAAAAAAAAAAAAATGTTCATAACAGGGAAACTTTGCGTTAAGTCGGTCAATGACGATACTGCATTAAAGGCGACTTCTAAGGCGCTTTAATTCTTTCAAATTACCTTTCGTCACTTGTCAAATAAACCAATTTTCAGAACAATATGAAAGACAATAATTACCGGAAGTGAAGGTATTTTACTTTCTCCTTCTGCATATGGTCAGTGTCAAATCTGGCACTTTGTAGCCTTCACACACACACCCGAACACACATATACGGAACCGCGCGGATGCTCACTCACATACGATATTATATATATATATATATATATATATATATATAGATAGATAGATAGATAGATATATGTGCATATATATATATATGTTTGTGTGTAAATATATATGCATGTATGTATATATATGTGTATATGTGTGTGTGTGTGTGTGTGTGTGTGTGTGTGTGTGTGTGTGTGTGTGTGTGTGTGTGTGTGTGTGTGTGTGTGTGTGTGTGTGTGTATGTATATATATATATATATATATATATATATATATATATATATATATATATATGCATATATATATGCATGTATATATATATATATATATATATATATATATATATATGCATATATATACCTATTCATATATATACACGAATACATATATACATATATATACATATGCATATATATATATGTGCATATATATACATATATGCATATATATATTTATACATGCATATATATATACATATATATATGCATATACATATATATGAATATGTATATGTATATATATGAATATATACATACACATACATGTATGTATATATACACATATATATTTACACACACACACACATATATACATAAGTACATATATATGCATATACACCAATATATTTACACACACACATACATATATGCATATATACATATATATATATATATATATATATATATATATATATATATGTATATGCATATATATATATATGCATATACATACATGCATATACATAAATGTTTATATGCACATATATATATATATATATATATATATATATATATATATGCATATATGCATATACATATGTGCATATATATATATACATATATATACATATATATGCATATGTGAATGTATACAACCCGCGTATTTATGAGACCACGCTGTCTGCATCTGACCTTTCAAACCATAAAACCGATCTGCAGCAAAAAGCGGCGCACGCGGCCTCTCGGCGGCGATGACAACCGTCTCCTGTAGCCTTGGCCGCTCCTCGCCTGCGCCGTCATTAGCGGCGGCGACCATCATTACCGTGAAGTGAACTCGAAGGGATACTACAAAGGAAGACGTTTGCGTCATGACTCGTCGCGGCCAACACGTGACTGCCGTTACCAGACGCAGCTCGGCATTACTACATGCATTTAGAAAATGTCACTCGCATTAGGATAATGGCAGAAGGCACTGCTTTCACCGAGAGTTCAAGGCTGTTGCTTCAAGATCAAGGTCGTTCCTGCAAGCATCAGCGCCACTGCATTGTACTTGCCGTCAGTGCACGAATGCCAATGTGTTGTTATTCAGCAAAGAATATTACCGTTATCTGAAGCTACCATTAACAAATATTACTTACTGCAATCTACCGATCTGTCAGTCATGCTGCATCTTTGAGTCATTCAAAATCAGTCAATCTCATTACTGTTGTACATCTTTAGCGCTAACATCACTTTCCCCTTTGCGGTACAACAACAAGATAGTTTTTATTATTATTAATCTACGCTTCAATAGTAGTTCCCTAACGACTTTTCTTTCTTTCTTTCTCCTTCTCTCTCTCTCTCTCTCTCTCTCTCTCTCTCTCTCTCTCTCTCTCTCTCTCTCTCTCTCTCTCTCTCTCTCTCTCTCTCTCTCTCTCTTACTTCAACCGTGATTCGCTCGTGAGTGATACACACAGCCAAAGAGCAAATAATCCAACCTAAAGACAACAACTCGGAAAGCATTTCATCTAATGCGAGGACCTTTTCGGATGCATTAACACAATCAAGTGTAAACTGTGTGAAGGACTCAGCGTATTATTCATGTCCTCACGGTTTAACGCTTGATGCAATTGATTAATTGTGCACCTGAATGCTGGCAAATACTGTGTTAATAAAATTCAGCACAGACTATATTTAGCTATATGTCTCGCGATGCCCTTTTCGCGTCTCGTTATACTAATTACCGCCCTTCAAGGTAGACACTGATTGCCACTGTATACCCTAATTATGACGTCCTTCTGCAGAGGGCACGGCGGTCGACGCTGGATAATCTTAAGGGCACCGCGGCCTCCTAAGAACACTGCGCTCGCTCGATGACTTAATTTTGTCGAGATCCTTTTCGATTCGCCGATGGTTGCGT